>NW_022196896.1:137540752-137579631 GCF_008632895.1 Mastomys coucha | reverse complement strand
CCCCCCCCCCCCCACTCAGCAACCCACCTTCTCCTGCTTTCAGGCCCTGGCATTCCCCTACACTAGGGCATAGAGCCTTCACAGGACCAAGGGCCTCTCCCCGCATTGATGACCAACTAGGCCATCCTCTGCTGTACATATGCTGCTGGAGCCATGAGTTCCACCATGTATAATCTTCGGTTGGTGGTTTAGTCCCTGGGAGCTCTGAGGGTACTAGGTAGTTCATATTGTTGTTCGTCCTAGGGGGCTGCAAGCCCTTCAGCTCCTTAGGTCCTTTCTCTAGCTCCTTCACTGGGGACCCTGTACTCAGTCCAATGGATGGCTGTGAGCCTCTACTTCTGTATTAGTTGGGCACTGCCAGAGCTTCTCAGGAGATAGCAATATCAGGCTCCTGTCATCCAGCATTTGCTGGCATCCACAATAGTGTCTTGGTTTGGTGATTGAATATGGGAAGGATGGCCAGGTGGAGCAGTCTCTGGAATGTCCTTCCTTCAGTCTCTGCTCCATAGTTTGTCTCTGCAATTCCTTCCATAGGTATTTTGTTCCTCCCTTTTAAGAAAGAATGAAGTCTCCACACTTTGGTCTTCTTTCTTCTTGAGTTTCTTGTGGTTTGTGGATTGTATCTTGGGTATCCCAAGCTTCTGGGCTAATATCCACTTATCAGAGAGTGCATACCATGTGTGTTCTTTTGTGATTGGGTTACTTCACTCAGGATGATATTCTCTAGATCCATTCATTTCCCTAGGAATTTCATAAATTCATTGTTTTTAATAGCTGAGTAGTACTCCATTGTGTAAATGTACCACATTTTCTGTATCCTTTCCTCTGTTGAGGGACATCTGAGTTGTTTCCAGCTTCTGGTTATTATAAATAAGGCTGCTATGAACATAGTGGAGCATGTGTCCTTATTACATGTTGGAGCATATTCTGGGTATATGCCCAGGAGTGGCATAGTTAGGTCCTCAGGTAGTACTATGTTCAGTTTTCTGAGGAACCACCAGACTGATTCCCACAGTGGTTGAACCAGCTTGCAATCCCACCAGCAATGGAGGAGTGTTCCTCTTTCTCTACATCCTCACCAGCATCTACTGTCACCTGAGTTTTTGATCTTAACTATTCTGACTGATGTGAGGTGGAATCTCAGGATTGTTTTGATTTTCATTTCCCTGATGACTAAGGATGTTGAACATTTCTTTAGGTTCTTCTCAGTCATTCAGTATTCCTAAGTTGAGAATTCTTTGTTTAGCTGTGTACCCCACTTTTTAATAGGGTTATTTGGTTCTCAAGAGTCTAACTTCTTGAGTTCTTTGTATATATTGAATATTAGCCCTCTATCGAATATAGGATTGGTAAAGAAAGATCTTTTCCCAATGTGTTTGTGGCCATTTAACCTTCAATTTTCAACCCTCCACTGACTTCCTAACTCAGCATCCTGAGTGCTTGGATTTCAGGGCTACATCACGGTGTACAGATGTTTTAATTAGAATTGGATTTCATTTTAGTAGCTTAAGAAGTGTCTCTTTAGGCACTTATGTATTGTAGGGAAGCAGATCTCATTAAACGGATGATTTAGAATTCCTTTCATCCCATTTTTGTATACCTACTCATTCATGTGTCATACACACAGACAGGCACTAAAATAATTACATAAAGTCTGAGCATTCTAACAGGTGTGTGCTAAGTACTGCAGGTCTACAGTGAGGGAACACCCTACATTTTCCCCCTTAAATCTAAATGTCTGTGTTGGAATATATTTTTTAAAAGGTTTACTTTTTATTAATTTTAATTATGTGTCTATATCTGCACAAATGTGTGTGCTCTTGGAGGTTTAGAGGCATTTGGGCTGTCCAACATAGGAGCTGGAAACTGAACTTAGTCTCCTACAAGAGCAATACCTGCTTTTAATTGCTGAACCATCTCTTCAGCTCTACTATTTTGGGATATTTTGCAACAAGTTAAGTGTTCTCTTTTCACATTTACACAAAATACACATTTTATTTTGGTCAAACAATTATATTTCTAATATTCTTAACTATAAGCCATAGACTGCCCCTTCCTTTAGTTTAGCAGGAAGAGAAACAAGCATTCATTAATTAATTGCTCGGTGCCTGGCCTTGTATCTAGGTAGAATTATTATATCACTTACTTTAAACTTTTTTCTTTAAGTAGTTGTAGTCACCATTGCATGACAGAAGAGGAAAACTGAGGCCCAGAAGAATTAAGATATATATATACACATATATATATATATATACACACACATATATATGTACATATATATACACACATATATATACACACATCACACATATTTTATATATATGTGTATATATATATATATATGTTTGTTTTTATTTTTTGATCAGGGAATTCAAGAAATTATAGTATTCAAGCTGAGATCTAACTATTACTAAAGATCATGTGATTTGAATATATTCTAAATATAAAATTCTTCCAGGTGTATGTCAGTAATTATGCCAGTTGGTGAGTTATTGTTCTCACCAAGATTCATGGTTCTAATCCAGACTGGTCTTTATAGGAAAATTGTCTCAAAAAAATAGAGTCAAATGAACAAACCAACAACCAAACACTCACTAAAACATCAGAAGCCCGAATTAAACAAAACAAACAAAACATAAAACCAAAACAAGTGAATTGGTAATTATGTTTCTTGCTAGTTTGATTATTAAAACACACACACACACACACACACCCTTGAAAGACATCTATGTAGAATACATGTGTATCCACGTTAAATTGCTCATGCCATATTATAATACTTATTGCCTGAATTGCTATGCACATGAAGGAGTTCTGGGTCACAGAAAATGACATTTTGTAGATAACATCATACTTTCTTTTCCTCAAGACTTTTACCTTCTTCCATCTCTTCCCCTATTAAGCTATTAGCTAGTTCTATTTTCTAGGAGTGCTTTATACTCCAAGTCTCTTAAATGCTCTTTGGTAAGACTAATGAGAAACAATGAATCCTTGCTGAAAATTTCTGGCAAAGAAAATAAGGACAGGAATCACATGCCTGGCTGTTTTTCATGTATATCTGATTGTCTCGGCTAACGCAATGGTTTCTGATCCCTCTTTCTCTCCTCTCCCTACTGTTCAGCTCCCCAGAGTGCTGGGTATAGTGCATGGGTTAATAAATATGTGTTTAGTTGACAGGAGCAGGAGCCAGGGGCTGAGTTGATCTCAGTATTATGCCAGCTCCTGAATAATTGAGCATGGTCTGTGTGATTAATGCATTTATGTATTCAACTTGTATTAGCAATATCCTCCCTGCCATCTTCCTGCCATTTCTCTGAGCCCTCAATTATACATTTGCTGAAAGCCTCCTAAAAAGTGTGCTTGTTAATAAAACAAACAAGGAAGACATGTGCTAGGATAAAGGCATTAGGGGGCTATTTATTTGACAATATATAAGCAATTCATGTAAATGTTCATACAGATACACAGACTCTAGACAGTGAACAATTTCTCAGCAGCAACCAAGATTGAAAATTATATATTCATGAGATGGTAAGTTTATTATAGTAGTCAGGTCTATTTTTTCTTTTTATTATGTTTCTTATGAATGAAATGCATATGCAGTGTATCAAAAATTTCCATTCAAGGTCATAAATGATATTTTTCTTCATAGAAATAACACTGTACAAGCTCTAAGTATGCTTCATCTTAAGTAAAATGATTCACAATATTGCTAGAAAAATGGTTAAGCATTTGTCTTTTTGTCACTAGAAAGAGAAATAGGTGTTTCTTGCATAATGCTTCTACCTTTTAAACCAAAGAGGTAAGATAAGATGTAAAGGCAAGTAGGATTAATCAGGTTTTACATGCACAACAACATAGAAAGGACATTGGTCAGATCTGCTTAGATTTAGTATATTATACACAAGAGCATCTAACAAGACTTTCTTTCCTTTTTTTATTTTATTGAAAATAGATTCTTCTCTTGTACAATACATCCATTCCACAGTTTCCCCTCCCTCCACTCCTCTCAGTTCTTCCCTACCTCTCCTCTTCCCTGGGTCTTTCCCCCCTCCATTTCCCTTCAGAAAATAGCAGGCCACAAAGAGACAATACCAAACATGACAAAATATGATAAAATAAGACATGGCAAAAGTCCTCACACTGAGACTGAACAAGGAAAAGTCAAGTAAGAGGAAGAAGAATCCCAAGTGCCTGCAAAAGAGTCAAAGACAAACCTGCTCCCACTGTTAGGAGTCCCACAAAACCACAGGCTAGCAGCTGTACCACACACAGAGGACCTAGTACAGACCCTTGCAAGCCACATGCTTGTGACACCAGTATCTGTGAGCCTATATGAGCCCTGTTTAGTTGATTCAGTGGGCCATGTTCTTGTATCCTACATCCCCTCTGACTACTACAATATTTCCTCCCCTTCTTCCATGGGGTTCCCCAATCTCTGAGGGGAGGGACAGATAAAGACCTCTTAGACTCTCCACATAATGTCTGACTGAGTGTCTTTGTGTCTTTTCCCACATGCTGCTGGAGAAAGCCTCATCCTTTAGCAAACAGTTTTTGTACTGGAATTGATTTACACCCTTAGTGGTCATTTCTAATTACTGTTTATGTGGCAGGCACAGCTATCTACATGCTTTTTCTTACACATTTTTAGACCTCATATGGAAAATTGTCATCTCTCCAGGGGCCAGAAGTAGCAGACACCAGCAGAATGGAGTAGGGTGTTTCGTTGGTTCAGTTCTCTGGGGTTCTCTTTTATCCTGATTTCTGGATCCATTCCATAGTGTCTTGATGCATTTCCTTTAAAATGCTGGCTCTTGTGGCTAAGCAAGTTGTAGGAACTTTTATGCTCTCACTGTGAATCATTTTAAGTTGAGCCTTCAGCTCCTCTTCTGAGTTTATTGTGAGTGCTAAACAGCTCCTTGCTGGTGGCTTTCTAAATTCTATCTCTGGCTATCTCTTGAGTTTTCTGATTATACATCTGGTAGAATGGGAGCAGTTAATTTCAAATTCTTATGGAAAATTTAATTCTTATGGAAGTATCACGTGACTCCCCCGTGTTTTCAGGAAGTCTTCTGACAGCCTGGTACAGAGAGTAACAACTTTCTTTGCTTTTCAGCAAACTACTAGGGTCAAAGGATCTTTCAGCATCCTTGATTTTTAAGCAACATCAATCAATTACTACCTAATAAGAGAGTTATAATTTCTTTCTCTGTTTCTTTCTTTGTTTCTTTCTCTCCTTCCTTTTCTTTCTTTCTTTTTTGGTTGGAGAAGTCAGTGGACTTTTTATTGCTTCTGGGGTGCGGGGCTCAGGAGCTCTTTGTGGGGAGGGTCTGTTTCCTCTTCACCACCACAGGCTTCTGACTTTGAAGGATGGCACTGGCCCTGTGGATGGCCATCATGTGCAGACCAGGGTGGTACTTGTTCTTTCAGATCATGTACCTGATGCTGCTGAGGGTAGCCAGAGCATTCTTGTTGATTGTGGCCCTTACATAAGAAGTGGCAAGTTTTCTCTGACTGGATCTGTGTTTCATAATCACCACACCCCTTTGCCATTGGTTGCAGGCTCCACTCCCAAGATCTTGTGGTTAATTAGTCCATTGGAGTGGAAGGAATAGTGAGCCTTCAGATTATTGTGCTCGGTGCCGTAAATCTTCTTATTTCTCTTGATCAAAACACTGGAGCATGTAAATAAAGAAAAAAAATCTAGTAAAAAAAGGAAAAACAAACAAACCACCCCCTACAACCCAAAATTAAATAGACACAATTATGATAAAATAATGGAAAACAAGATATGCAATTGTTAAATATGAGATCTACATATGTTCTTCATGTGTTCTGTTTATGTGTACACTGTACATGCCACTTAATTAAAGTTATTATTCCAAAAAAAAAAAGAATACAGAAACAAAACAAGACAAAGGAAAAAAAAAAACTGGAGTACTTCCGAACGACCATTGATTTCAGATGTGGGGCACCAGCTCCTCTCCCTAGGACTGTGAGACAGAAAGAGCTATACTTTCTATTAGGATATGTTTGCTATTATTTCTTACTTAATTTTAGGATTCTTGTTCTAAATCCCTCCACCCCTTTGATGACCCTTTGCTTCCTTTACAGTTTCAACTCAATTATAGTTTTAGTTGTTGTTCAACTCAATCTTGGACTAAAATGGACAAGTGACAAAAAAAATCCACAAAATGTACTAAGTGGTGGGGAACACATCTCTTTTCCCCTGGGAATTTGCTAGATGCATCATTAATTTGACAGTGACCAATAAGTTTGAATATGATCTCAAACACTTCAAGGTAGTGGCCATGGTAGGACTCTGGCTTGACCTGGGTCAAATTCTGACTCCAATCAGCCATAACCCAAAGGGTCTGTGGCTATGATCAGGAGAACCATGCTAACGATCAGCACATTGGTAGAATCAGTTTTTCAAGCAAGTGAAAGGTCGGAAATAATGTTGTGTCCTCACATGTGCTAATATTGAGAATTTCATGTGTTACCTACCTTTTTACTCCCTCATTGACTTTTCTTGCCACTGTTGATGACTGTAATTCTATGAGTCTAAAATTATTTGTGTGGCCTGAGGTTTCTAGATGTAAGAATTATATGCTTATTCTTAGAAAAATTGTTAGGAAATCTAAAAGGAAGACTAATTTTTCTGTCTGTTTAGAATGAAGATAGGCTTGAATGGCAGCTGTATGTCATTATTTGGGCAATTGTGCTAAGCATGTCTATTGCTCAAGAAAAATGGAGAACAAAGAAATGACAAAAAGCATCAGAAGTCATTGAAAAAAGGGAGTAATACTTTGGAATAGTTTAGAAGATTATCCTAGGTAAATCGTGACTTTCATTTGATGTCTTGAGAATTGGTAGTACTGGCTATTCTATTACTTGGGCAGAATGGAAGTCCCCTAGAGAGTGGCCATGGGCTTCTGTACCCTAAGTAAACATAGACTTTATTCATGGAGGTTCTGAACTTTAATAAAGCTTTGAAGGAAAGTGGAACAGCCTCAATGGGAAGAATGAGGCTTCATTCTAGAGGGGAAAATGTGTGTTAAAAATAAGAGTAGCTAAATAAGATAATTTTAATTTTTACAGTGAATATGCTACATATATTTATTTTTAATATAACAGGAAACTAATGTTTAGAGAGATTGTTTCATTACTTGCCTGTTAGTGGAATGAAAGATTGGGCCCTTGATTTTAATGATGGTTTTGAGAGACTTATGCTTTTTAAAGTCTATATGGTTTCTTCTATTGTATGAAATGCACAGGACCGAATAAATCACCTGAACTTCAGTTTTTTATAATCAGAAAAGTTTATTTAATTAGTTACATAGAAATATCCCCCCACCCTCAAGCAGCAAAAAACAAGATATTACTTTTTTTCACCAATATTTTCAACAACTATTTCATGTTGCTTCAATCAAAAATGTTGGGAGTCTCTTATCGAAGTACACACAATTTGGATTGGTACTCAAAGTTCATGTCTGTGTAGTCTCTGAAAAATGTCATCATGGCCTTATAATAATTGCTATAATAATCCCCATCCTTCTGGAATCTCTACTAGAAACAAACAAACTAACTAACAAATGAAAACAAACAATACCATATCCAGAGTTTGGGCAGATGGCTCAGCCAGTAAAGTACTTGCTATATAACCCAAATAGGAAAGGTGGGCATGATGGCACACGCTAATTTCATTGCTGTGGTAATGGAGATAGGTGGATTTTTGTGGGTATACTGTCCAGTCAGTCCAGCTTATTTGGTGATTTCTAGTCCAGTAAGAGACCCTTTCTCCAAATAAACAAACAAAATGAAGAAGAACCTCAAGATAGACAGTTCCCAAGGAATGATACCTGACCTCTGGCTTCCTTATGTCCTTTTCAGTGGCTCCCTATCTCCTAGCTCACATTTAAGAGCCTCTGTACCCAGATCTTTTGTTCTGTTTTTCTCACCAGCTGTCATCACCACAGCCCTCACCACTGGGTTAGTGAAATGATCCATATTAATGTCGTTCTTAGCATTTTAGTATGTATTTTGCCTGTGTTTCTTATATGGCTAAATATATTACATACAGGTAGCAATTATTTAAGATTCTCTGGCTGAGATTGATGGTGCACACATGTAATTCTAGCAACTTGGGAGACTAAAGCAGGAGCACGACTTGAACCCACTCTGGGCATCATAGTGAAACACTGTTCACCAAAAATCAAGAGTAAGATATAAGCCATAATTAGCCTCTCCTAGGGTGTATATGCATGTAAGAAGGGAATATGTCTTAAATGTCTTAAGGCATGGACTTTCAAAAATTCAGTCACACAGGCCAACAGTTGGTAGGAGTAATAATAGTTACTACTCATTAGATATATATTATGGGTAAGATATTATGTTAGGAATGATACAGAAATCACTTATTATATAATAAGCTTTCTGGAAAGAAACTTGTTGAGTTAGGTGTCCCATAACCTATTTTTTTCTGATACCCAGGGGAACTCTTCTGGAGAGAGAAAAAAAGTCAAATGATGTCTAATCTCTTTTAAATTAACCAAAAATAATGATGCTTGGATATAGTTCAGAAGATTCCATCTTTAACACGAAAGAAAGAGAGAAAGAAAGAATACATCTAGGTATGCAGATTGATCATATTTTGTAGGAAGTCTCACTGTTTAGCTCAGTTTAGCTTTAAGCTCACAGCAATCCTCCTGCCTCAGCTTTTGAGTGGTGGTATTATAGGCATAAACCATTGATCTGGACAGGAAGATACTCTTATTATATAGATGTTTTAAATAGTAAGTCCCTAGTAAAAGTAATTTGCAATTGGTTATGATGAGTGAGCCAGTATCTATGAATTTGAGTGAATACCACATGTTCCTACTAAGACATGGGGCATGGATGGAGATGTTTCATAACTTAAATGCACCTTACTATATAGGATGTGACTTAGAGATACAACTTGCTATTCTGAACTGGAAAGTATATGTTTAGATCAGCAAGGTGTCATCTAGGGAGACAGAAGCTGTCTCAGACTTCTTCCTGCTGTCATCCTAGTTGTTTGAATCTGCTAGGACCTGTGGCAGAGGGGAATTAAAGAGACAGATGGGATAAAGGTGCTGAGCACCTGAATTTAGTAGACAGATTGCCCAGGATTATCCAATCCCAGAAGTCCCTAAAAGATGAGTGAGGTAGGGGATTCAATACCCATGTGAGATGGCATGAAAGAGGTTTGACTAGTCATTGCTGCCTTTGACGACAGTAGAGGTCAAAAGCCAAGGAATACAATGAGCTGGTAGATACTGGAAACATCAAAGCAATGGATTCTCCCCACAGAGTGTCCCAAAGGGAAGCAGCTCTGATTTTAGTCAGCAAGACATCAGACTTTTGACCTCCAAACCCTAAAATAAATTTGAGTTATTTTAAGATTCCAAGTTCATGGAAATGTATATCATGAACAACAGCAAAAACAATGTAATAATGTATACCTTACTTCTGCATTTCAGCATTATTTGTAATCTCAAGCTGGTATGGTTGTTAAGTGAATAAGCATGTGGGTCACACTCCTCTGATTTGAAGTCTTGCCACTGTAAGGACTTCTGCTCTTATTAAAGGATGATATTGAATTTATTCTTGGATTTTGACTACAGTTGTTGGTTTTCTAAGTGTGTTTATAGTTATCTCCCCTGTTATATTCAGATTACTGTACTTCTTAGTGGGAGAAAGAGTTTCCACCTGTTGTGCCTAGCAATGGATCCTCTCCATGTCTTTGGATGGAGCTTAAATAATAGAAAGATTGTTCTGATCATTTGTGCTGTTGAGGTAAGAGTGATCCAGATCAATATAATAAAAATGTAAAAAATATTGGCAAATTTTATAGAAATAAAAAATGTTTTAGCTGTCTGAAAAGAATCAAGTTAATGTTATGTAAATATATTGATATTTCAAATGGTATCTTATGTCAAGAACACCTGTTACTGTTCATGTGATTAAGATAAGAAACATTTTTAACCAGAAAAACTTCAGTTTAAATAGAATTGCTCCTTATTTGTAGGATCCTGGAGTAATTATTATCCATGAGCTTCAATTTCCTGACTTTTAAGACAGGGCTAATATATCTAAGTTAGGTTCAAATGAGGATTCATGTGGAGCACATTGTGATCTGTAAAACACTATACACATATTAGGCGTAATAATGATTATTGTTAAGAGAGTTGGGGAGAATATATGAGTATATTCGAATGCACTTCACTTGCTGTATGAAAAGTTTGGCTGATTATCATAGCCCCAAAGAATTACTACTGTCAGTTTTGTTCAAACAATTACTGGTTGATCAAGGAGAAATTATGAATCAATTCCAATAATACACATTATTATTATCTTTCCCAAACTAATTTAGAGCACAGAGGGTCCCTCAGTGTACAAAACTCATAACATTTATTGTTTATAATAATGGTTCACAAACTTGACTATGCATCAAAATCATAGGAGGAATTAAAAAAAAAGCAATACTGTATTCCATGCTGAGGTGTGAGGTATGTGTGTGTGTTGTGCATGTGGGAGCTTAGCTCCACATTATCTGAATATTAATATTAATATGACTCATATTATCTGAATATGGAGACTGCTAGGATATGCTTTTCTTTTGAGAGGCTGAGATTTTTTTTTTTATTTGGACCAATCAAAGTCTCAGTTAATTTTAGGAGCTTCACATTACCACATAAAGTGGCTCAGTGCTGTTTATATAGGAAAAAAGTACTGGATTGTAAATTCATGGACCATGAGTAGTGGCTTACAGTTGAACTATTTGTACAGATAAGAGCAAATTCTTAATTATTCATGATGCATATTTGAAAAAGTTGGAACTTGAAGAAACCATAAAGACAATATAGTTCATCTTGTCTTTTTCCCTAGATAAAGAAACTTACACCAAGTGAAGGTAGAAGTGACTTGACTTGCCAGAATCCTCAGTTTGCTGTTTACTGCATTCAGAAAAACTTAAAAATATATAATTAAAATTCACAGAGACAAATTCCTCATCTTTGAAGAAGTTTAGTTGCCTCTCTTTTACTGGAACTCTGAATTACTAGAACTCTGTGAAGTGCAGAGCACACTTTGATTGTTTTTGTTCTTTTTTAGACTAGTACATGGTAGGTTGTGCTCAGCAAGCTTCTTTTTTTTTATTAATCATTTTATTCATTTACATTTCAAATGATATTTCCCCTCCTGGTCTCCCCTCCACAGACTCCCCATCCTATCCCTCTTCCCCTTTGCCTCTAAGAGGATGCTTCTCTACAATTCAGCCACTCCAGCCTCACCATTCTAGTATCCCCCCTAAACTGGGGCATCAAGCCTTCTCAGGACCAAGGGCCTCTCCTCCCACTGATGCCAGATAAGGCCATCCTCTGCTACATATGTATCTGGAGCCATGGATCCCTCTTTTGTTGATGGTTTAGTCCCTGGGAGCTCTGGATGGTTTGCTTAGTTGATATTGTTCTTCCTTTGGGGTTACAATCCCCTTAAGTTCCTTCAGTTCTTCCCTCAGCTCTTCCTTTGGGATCCCCAGGCTCAGTCATGGTTGGCTGTGAGTATTTGTATCTGTATTAGTCAGGTGCTAGCAGGAACTCTCAGGGGACAGCCTTACCAGGCTCCTATTAGCAAGTGCTCTTTGGCATCAGCAATAGTGTCCAGGTTTAGTGTCTGCAGATGGGATGGATCCCTATGTGGGACGGACTCTGGATCACCTTTCCTTCAGTCTCTGCTCCATTTTTTGTCCATTTTGTTTTGGTACACGAACAATTCTGGGGTAAAAATATTGAGATGGGTGGGTGGCCCTATCCTTAGCTGAAATACCCAATAAAGACAAGACAGAACCTGTGGAGACCACCCCTAGTAGATAGGCATGGCTCAACAACTTTTTAAAAATTCAGAGTGGAACAGAAATTTTTAGAGTCCTAGTATTGTACCCTATATATTTTTTTGTGATTTTTCCATTCTTTTGTGTATACCAAGCACACAAATTACTGCAATGTTAACCTCCTTCAACATTATTAATGGGTCCAATTCATATTAAAGTGGACAAATCAGATATCAAAATGTGCAACAAAGACCTTATACTGAAACAAAAAAAATCTCACCATTGATAACAATTAAGCTGTTTTTCTACTTTATGTATGTCATGCTTACTATTAGAGGAACCCTCAGAAAAGGTTTTACAACAGTATTTATTGGTTATATTATTAGGAACCAAACCTTTTAGAAAGACAGTACCTAAGCCCCGCTTTTGTGTCTCCTGAGGCAGAGTGAACCATGTTTCTTTGTTAATTCTACCAAATTTTACATTTTTTTCACTCTTGATCATGGATTGAGTATGACATTCTGCCCTCTCTGTCATGGCTTACTGTAAAGAAATACCTGTTGAATTGAACTGATGAAGAAAGAAAAATCTTGAGAGAGTTGAGTAAGTTTAACAAGCATCACAACTACAGAATTATGTTTATTTTCATGAGGTTTCTGATGAAAATGTTTTTATATTAAAATTTATGAACAAATTGGTTTCTTGGCTCCTGATCAACATAACCATAATTTGACAACAAAACATCTAACAATAAAGAGGCTAATGTTTTGAGTCTTAAGAATTAACTATAAAATTATTATTTGAGAGAGATTATATTAAAAACTAAAATACTGACATAAAAGAGTCTCATGCATTTCTCCTTGTACAGATGGTAGAGAAGTTTTATTTATCTGGTTGTTTCCCCTTGAGTGAGACCTACTCCTTGGTTCCATGGAGGTCCTAAATGTCCAGACTTTGAAACATTTCCTAAATTTACTTATCCTTAAGAATAGGTAATATTCTATTTTGGCCCATTCCTGTTTACTTCTGGAAGACATTTTGTCATTGATTAAGAAGCCTAAAAAGTAGCCAGCATAAGCAATTAGTCAATCAGAGGCTCAACTGGCTCATACTGTATCAATATCAATTTCAATATAGGTGAGGCACATGCATTCATGTAGTAGATGGGGCAAATCATGCCTTTTATGTTTTACAAGTCATGTTTACTCTCATTTCTTTGAATGTCATAATTTTCAAAATACATTTAATTTAAAATTTTTATTTTATGTACATCTCTGTTTTGCCTGCATGTATGTCTGTATATCATGTGTGTTCCTGATACCCATAAAAGCCTGAAGAGGCAGTCTAGTCACCTAGAACTGAAGTTATAGATGGTTGTGAGCCATCATGTGGATGCTGGGAATGAAACCTAGGTCCTCTGGAAGAGCAGCTAATGTTTTTAACTGCTGAGCCATCTCTCTAGTTCCCAAATATATTTAAAAGACAAAAATCAGTGAAGTCAAAGTTGAGGTCTTATTTCAGAGGTTTAAATCAATGCCATTGAGTAGTAAATTTAATAAAGCAAAATTCTGTTACTTTTTGAGATGGGATCTTACACTTCATTTCCCAGATATGTCTCAAACTAGTAGGATCAAGCAGTAGCCCTGTTCCAGCCTTCTGAATATTGGTATTCTAGGTAGATACCACCAAGCTTGGCAGCAATATAATTTAAATTATTATAAAATGGTTTTTTAATAAAATGAGATAACTTTAAACAAATATTTACTGAAAACTTGTTTTCAGTATGGAATATGCACATATATATGTAAATATTTATGCATATAATTGTTTTTAGAAGACTTTTCAATACTGGAAAATATGTTAAATTGATCATTGTTCTTTCATTTAGAAGTGCAAGTAAGGTTGGGGTTTCTACCTGCTACTGACCCTCATGGTTCTTTGTGAGCAAATTGAAAATGGATATGCATCTTCAAAACTGATAGGTTTGACCATTTGGTTTTTTGATGAACATCTCTAAAGGGTTGATAGAATTCTATATGTGCCATTGAAGCCAAACATTTTGTACTTCATAGTCTCTTATTCTTCCCTTAGATTTAATTATTATTTGACATTTATTTTTTTTTAAAAAAAAAGCTCAAAAGCAACTTCAAAAGAGTATAAATAAATGTAAAAGGATACATATATTTTGAATATTCCATTTTCTGTTAATTGTGCTAATGGAAATGAGACACATGATCCATTCTCTCATTAAATATTTAGATTTGGGAATATTAAAAAGAATGGAATTTACAAGGAAAACAGTATAACTGTGAGAGTAATTTCATTGCATTCTCTACTCTTCCTTGAAATATTAAATTTATTCTAATTACACAAAGTAAGGCCTTTTATGAACATTTTTCCAGACCTACATATAATGTACTTTGACCACATTTATTTCTAGTATTTATTACTCTTTCTTACCATCTCTTTGTAATTACTTTCATTCTTTTTAAAATAATTTTTTACACTTTGAGGTTATAAAGTACCATTTCTCCTTCTTCTACCTCCTTCAAACCTCTCCCATATACTCTTACTTTCTCTCTTTCAGATCCATCGCATACTTTTCTTTAATTGTTAATATATGTATATAATAATTAATTCCTAAATTTATAAACACAATCACATTTATCCTCTCTCAGATCACACATATGGGAGAAACCAGGAAGAAGAATTTGTTTTTCTGAGTCTGGCAGATTTCACAATGTGATCTCTACAGATTCTATAGTTCATCGATTTTAGTAATACTTAAATTTTTTAATGCTTTGGGATTCAGAGAAAGACAGCTGTCCCAGGTTCTCTGATTAGGAGTGAGTCTATGCACACAATATTCTGGTACTCAATGGAGTTTGGAAGTGTTTATGAAAAAGATGTTGACACTGACTGAGTATTTTCTAATCTGAGTTCACATCTCCTAAGACAGACCACACCCAATGCATAAAAGGAACTTCAAAATATATATCTCCAAAACTACACCTCATGGCACATGGAGGGAGAGCTAAAAGGTCATTATCTTAAGGAAGTAGAATTATGTAAAGCTTTTCTGCACAGTAGCTAGAGCAATGACATTTCTAGTGACTTAGTAGTATATGGGTCATTGTGTAGCATAGGACTGAGCCTTTATCCAATAGCAAATGAAGCTAGATGGGACAGAGATCACATACTAAATTGGTTTTTCATGAAAACGTGATCTAGTGAGGCCACTTTTTTCTAACTCTCTCTCTCTTTTTCTCTTTCTCTCTCTCTCTCTCTCTCTCTCTCTCTCTCTCTCTCTCTCTCTCTCTCTCTCACACACACACACACACACACACACACACACACACACACACATACACACACACACCAGACAATGACAGGGCAAATGACAAGGGTGATTAAACTTCATTCTATGAAATAATAAAACAACCATTTTCTTTCCCTTTACCCTAACTTTAGAAAGTCCTTCATGTATTTGTTAAGTTAAACACAGTCTTACTTTGGTACCTATAGGTGATTTGTTTCAGGAATTTTGTGTGGATACTCACACTCACAGGTGCTTGGGTCTTTGTATTAAAAGGCATTTTCACATAAGCAACACAAATATATGATCAATATCATCAACAACAGTAAGTGTGTATACACATGGTAAAGATTAGGGTGTCTTGCCCTTGAGACAAGATTTCTCTCTGTTTTTCAGTGAGGCTGGTGGGTTGAGTAGTGAGTCCCAGAGATTCTTATGCTCCGGTTGCTTATTAGCCCTAGAGCTGGGGTTACAGGTGCAATTGCAATCATGTCTGGCTTCTTCTGTGGATTCTGTGGATCAAAAGTCAGGTCCTCAGGCTGGCGAGATGGCTCAGCAGTTAAGAGCACTTATTGCTCTTCTAGAGGTCATGAGTTCAAGTCCTAGCAACCACATGGAGGCTCACAACCCTCTGTAATGGGATCTGAGGCCCTCTTCTGGTGTGTCTGCAGACATCAATAGTGTACTCACATACATAAAATAGATAAATATATAAAAAAAATAAGTTTTTAAAAGTCAGGTCCTCATGTTTGCACATCAAGAGCTCTAACTTGTAGAACCAACTTTTCAGGCCACTCCTATGTGCTTTAAATCATCTTTCAATGGTTTGTAGTACTTGACATAATATAAATAGTTATTATATATAATATATGATATATAATTAGATATGTAGTATATTATACATTTACATGTAATTATACATGTTATATATAGTTATATATGTATTATATATTTACATGTAATTAAATATATTATATATATTCCTGTTTAAAGAATAAGAAAAATGTCTGTATATGTTTAGTCAATGCTCAAATTTTATTTTCAGAATGTTTTTCATCTGAGGTTAAATGAATGTACCAATGTAGAATCTACAAGTAGGGAGGGACACCTGTACAAATAGATGAATTTTAAAACAAAATGGAATATTCCATTGTTGATTTTTTGAATCAGAGGAGGCTTGGTCAAATTACTTCATCTAAGTTGCACAGGTAACACAAGTGTGTGTGTGTGTGTGTGTTTGTGAGAGAGAGACAGAGAGAGAGAGAGAGAGAGAGAGAGAGAGAGAGAGAGAGAGAGAGAGAGAGAGAGAGAGAGAAAGAGAGAGAGAGAGAGAGAGAGAGAGAGAGAGAGAGAGAGTAATATTGACCTCCAAGGATATGTTTGAAAAACCCATGAATCCAGTTTTTGTCACAGTAATTTGGGATGTGTGCTGGCTGGTTTTATGTCAACCTAATATGAATTGGAGTCATTTGGGAAAAGAAAACCTCAATTGAGTAAATTCCTTCACTAGTCTCGCCTGTGGAAAGCCTCTGGTGTATTATTTTGGTTAGTGATTGAGGTAGGAAGCCCCAGCTTATTGGGGATAGTACCACTCCTCAGCTGTTGGTCTTGGGTGCCATAAGAAAGCAGACTGAGTAAGCCAGTAACCAGCTCCTCTATGGCCTCTGTATCATTTCCTCCTTCCAGGTTCCTACCTTGTCTTGAGTTCCTGCCTTGATGAACTGTGATGTGGCAGTTTAGAGATAAAACCTTTCTTGTTAATGCTTATAGTGTTTTATCACAGCAGTAGAAATACTAAGATAGGATGTTACTGGTATGTCAGTTTGTGTTGGGAACATCCTGAAATGAATAGCACATCTTAAGATGTGAAGGATTGTCTGATTCACATGCCAGAAATCAGGACCCACTTTGAGGAAGTTATGGTTGACTACTTAGGATCTTCTAGATCCAAATTCAAGCAACCCATTGGGGAAATCTACAATAACTGGCTAAATAACAAATTGAAAGCATACACACACACACACACACACAAACCCTTAAAGTTTTGCAAAATATTTGGAGTAAAAATAGTTTATATGTATATTTGTTATAATGGAGAAATTATAATATAT
This sequence comes from Mastomys coucha, assembly GCF_008632895.1. Classification (NCBI taxonomy): domain Eukaryota; kingdom Metazoa; phylum Chordata; class Mammalia; order Rodentia; family Muridae; genus Mastomys; species Mastomys coucha. Next base: position 137,562,350 of record NW_022196896.1, on the reverse strand, counting down.
TGAAAATTTTGTGTCAGCCAATTTCTCCTGTGTAGTCATGTGCATAAATTTTGTTGAGAACTATTCATTTAATATACTGCAACTATTACTATTTTGTCAACAATGAGACTAGAGCTTAGGAAGTTGTGCCACTTGTCTAAAATTAGACTTTAGGTGTACTGGCTGGTTTTGTGTGTCAACTTGACACAGGCTGGAGTTATCACAGAGAAGGGAGTTTTAGTTGGGGAAGTGCCTCCATGAGATCCAGCTGTAGGGCATTTTCTCAATTGCCCCTTGTGGGTGGTGCCATCCCTGGGCTGAAAGTCTTGGGTTCTATAAGAGAGCAGGCTGAGCAAGCCAGGAGAAGCAAGCCAGTAAAGAACATCCCTCCATGGCCTCTGCATCAGCTCCTGCTTCTTGACCTGCTTGAGTTCCAGTCCTGACTTCCTTTGGTGATGAACAGCCATGTGGAAGTAAGCCAAATAAACCCTTTCCTCCCCAACTTGCTTCTTGGTCATGATGTTGTGCAGGACTAGAAACCCTGACTAAAACACTAGGGAAAAGAAGCAAAATATCTATTTGCTTGGGTTCACACCCAGGACTCCTTATGTTTTGTTATGCTCCCTTGGAAATGGAAAATGGAAGGAGTTGGGATGGATAGTTCACTGGTATCCATGAGTAACCACCATCAGTGTTTTTCAGTTCCTTGAGTAGAACATATTCTTAGACCTTCAGGCCTTTGAACTTCATCTGAACTTCCTCACACTTGACCACATTATCTTCATCCTTCAAGTATGGCTGGTGCCCAGTTTCTGCCCTTGGCTAACCCTGCTCTGCCCACATGGACCTTACACTAGGTACCCTTCATGTTTTATTTGCCTTTTGTTTTTCCTCTACCAACTATACCCATGCCTTAGTGAAACTTCTGAGTCTCATTTCCAAATTGGTAACAAGATTTGTAAGATCAGGGAGGTGTAGAAGGACATGTTTTCTCCGGCCACACCACTGCATTTTGTACCCTACTATTTGTTGAACAAAGGGAGAGAAAAAGTGAATACAGCAATTCATTTTAAGAAGTCCACTTATATTATTGATGAATGGTTTGAATATTTTGTAATATTAGGTAACAGTTTATCTTCTATAATTTATATTACATATATACATATAAAACATACATATATTATACAGATGCATACATATGTACATACATACATTAGTGTAGCTCAGGCTGACTTCTGTCTTACCATGTAGGACAGGTTGGCTTTAAATTAGACATTCTCCTGCTTGTATCTCCTAAGTGCCAAGATTAAAAGTTGTTTTAATGCTTACTGGTTATCTTTCTGAGACTACTGCACTGGAAATCACTGGTATTTTATATGAATATTGATAATAGAAACTAGGTAAGTAAAAGGTTAAAGACCTAATATATATGTTATATCCTTGTGCTGAGTAGTTTTGGTCAACTTGATACAAATGGAGACATACCTTGGAAAAGGGACCCACTAGACTGTCTTGTTGATGTGTCTGGTGGACATTTCTTATTGTTGATTAATGTAGGAAAGTGTAGCCTACACTGAGGAGAGAAAACCCTGAGCAGATGATCCTAGGCTGTATATGAAATCTGGCTGAGCAAGTGATAGGAAACAACCCAGAAGTAGTCTTCCTACATGATCTCTGCCTCTAGGTTTCTGTCTTGGCTTCCTTTAATGACAGACTACAACCTATAAACCAAATAAACCCTTTCTCCCAAAATTGCCTTTGCTTATAGTGTTTATCACAGCAACAGAACACAAATGAGGGCAACTCTCTTCTGTGAGTATAGTTGGTAACCTCATGGAAATGGCAAGATTTCCCAGGTGTAGCAGGTACTTGGCTACCCATTTGGAGGTGAAAGCTGGAGCAGTGCATTAGAATAACTTTTTATTGTTGTTGTTTATATTGGCTAAGAAAAACCACCTCTAAATTAAAGAAGCTAAGAAAAGAAAGGAACATAAGTGTATATTCTTAGAGCATGTTATATTAGCCTTTTAATTGACCTTATCTGAGTCTTTGTTTCTTCTTATGGCTTCAAGTTGCCATCTGGTATCCTTTGCCTATTCCAACAGAGTTTTGTTCTTTTCCATTTGTTTTGTGCTGTTATTGCTAGAAAACATGTCATTTCATTGTTAAAAGTCTAATAAAATTATATATATTGTTCCATATAACTACTTTTAAAACTTGTTAATAAGACTTCTGCAAATATAGCATTTTATAATCAGTCCCAGAAATATCCTTCTTTGTTCTGTTTATATTTATGTGTGGATTCAAAATTTTCTTCAATATTTCCTGTATAATGGATCTGTTATAGACAGACTGCCTCAGTCTGTCTTATATGGGAATGTGTTTATTTTGCTTTGGTTAAACAATGAATTAAATTCAGACCCTGTTATATTCTCCTTCTTTTTCAAGAGTGCACAGTTGTTTAATATATCCACCAGGCTGTGTGACCACTGCTACTGTTTAATTTCAGGCCATTTGCATCATCTTGCTAACAAAGTCCATACTTAGTCATCAATCATTTCTCCTCTCCCTTGGTTCTTAGCAACACTCCCAAATTTCCTATTAATGACATCGAAGAATGTAGATTTATGTGTCTGGCATATTTCACTTAGCATCTTCTCAGGGTTCATTCATATAATGTCACACATTCACACATTAGTACTTCATTCTTTTTTATTGATAAATGTTTTTCTGCCTAAGACCATACCATGTTCTATATACTCATTGTAGGCCATTGAATTTCACTTTTTTGAGCATTTAGGTTATTTCTGTGATGCATATGTATATCATATATAAAAGTTTTTTGTGTAGATGAACTTTCAATCCTTTTGGGTATATAACTAGAAGTGAAGTCACCAAATCACAAACTCAGTGCTTAATTTTTGAGAAACTGTCTATGCAGTTTTCATAGAAAGTGCATAGTTCCCAGCTGCCATTGCTGGTGTTTGGGTTCCAGTCTCTTCATATCTTTGTCAGCAGCTACTGTTTGTGGCTAGAATGTGAGACATTCCTCTCTCATTGTTCAAATGTGTCATTCAGATTTCTGATGAGAAACTGGGTTTTAATCTCATATAGGTTATATTTATATAATTAATATTTTTTTCTTTGTACTAATTTCTACAATTTTTATTTTCAATATTTTTCCTGTAATATGAAGATAGCAACTGCTTATATTTATTCTAACCTGGAGTATTCTGAGCATCTTGTATGTATGGATTGTTTTCATGGCAAGTAGGGTGTCTTTACCCGTTTGGTAGTCACTGTCTTCAAATGCATATTTTTCCCTTTGCTTTTAAATTTTCTATTAGGTTCATATTGGTGGGTTAGAGGTAGCCTACCCTCCTCTTTTTAAAAATCCATAATACCCTAAGACATGTTAATTTTGATTTAACTTTGTTGTTTCTGTTTTTCTGAATGAACAATCTTAGCCCATTCATCTTCAAGTTTGCTGATTATTTCTGTTGGCTCTTCAAATAATTGTTAGTCCCCCAGTGAAGCTTTTGTATGCTTGACAATTTTACTTTTCAGTTTTACTTTTCATAAAGTTTTTTATCGTTTCTAGGAGTAATTTGGATGTCCTCATTGATACTGTTTATTTGGTGCAACATTGCATTCTTTTGACTCTTTAGGTACAGCCTCTTTGGACATTTTTCTAATAGTTGCCTGAAGTCTGTAATAAGAAGTCTAATATCTGTGCATCTGCAAACCTGTAGTCATTCTGCTCACTGAGCATGCAGATTGCATATTTATATATCTTTGGAAGTTTCATATGTTTAATAGCTGTATATTTAAGTTAATACATATGGTAATTCTACATGTAGAAAGTTTACCTGGAGGATTGTTTTCATTTGATAAATTGGTTGGGTTAGTTTGAGATCTATCTCCTCTCTAATGTGTAATATTTTATATCTGTTCTGAAGACACTACCTTAGGCTTGCATAGTGTTTTCTGATGACCAGGGATAACTGGCTTTATATAGGACTCTGTGCATCTTTCTGCTTTAATTTAAAAGCTTAAAGCATTTGAAATTTGTTGTTGATTTAAAAAAGCCAAATCAACTGCCAGCTGATAGCTTTACTATTTTTTTCATAAGTCTAGTTTAGTAACTATTCTAGTTGGATACAACTAAAATTAACCCTCTTGACAAAGATTGTTGTAATTCTTTAAGAACAGTTCTTACATACACTTGGGCAGAATCTTTTTTGTTTTTTTTTTTTTAGGAGCCAGAGCTCATGAGAAGAACTAGGCTCCCCCAGTTATCACATCTGGTCTTTCTCTATAGGTGATAAGGCTGTTGGAGATGGAAAAGAGAGAGAAACTAGAACTATTGTCATGCTCTGGCCAAGGCTACTACCTAATGGGGGAGTTTCTATAACCCAGGACAAGAGAAGAAAGGAACAATTAATATTCACTAGTTGCCACATGTTTTTGCCCGAGGAGGCTGGTAGATATGAACGTTGGCCTGCTGCCCAGTCCAGCCCACTGGGGTAACTCAGTGCTGTGTAGGAAAGGGAGAGTGTAGTTCTCACCAGCTGTTCTGTCTGGTGCTGACAAAAATATTAGGAGTTGGTGACAGAACAGGTGCTTCCCAGCTGCCACCTACTGCTTGATGTAGGGTCTTTGCTAAACAGCACTAGGAAAGATAGACTCTGTTAATTCTTCCTGGCTACAGAGACAATTTGAATTAAATCTGTAAGAAGCCTGGGGCAGATCTGAGTTGGCATTTGGCAACTGGGTCTACTACAACTTAGTATCCTCTTTTGTTTTCTGCAAGGCAGGGCTTTTGTTGAATATGAACAGTCACTGTCTTCAATGCTACAGTGTCCTATTTTTGAATATTTACATGTTTTGTTTAATAATCTCTTCTCATTTTGTTGTAAGATATTTGTCTATATCCTAGACACTTTAAATATTTCTTGTTGCTAGTTTTGAACATGTTCATTAGTATCACCCTGGTGGAGAGATCACAGAGATTCATTCTCAACATCATCTCAGCAAAGTCAGACCACCACAAGTATGGTAGAATTATTTTAAAAGCGTTGCATTTTTAAAAGCAACTGTTTGAATTAAGTGAAGAAATTCCAGCTAGTTAGCTCATGTAGCCTCTAAGAAAGCTCATAGAGCCAGGCTGAGGTATTGTTATTCCTGGTTTACAAAAGACAGAGGTACAAGCATGGACTTTCATGACTGCCTTAGGATCTGCAACTAGTAACTGGCCTTCAAAAAACACAAGAATCATTAACACAAGTCTTCTTACTTTGCTTTGAGAAGCACAAAATCTTTCTGATATGCTACTCTACTGCCAGTGTATATCTTTAGAAAATGAAATCCATTTTTTATGTCTTCAAAAACTTAATAGTTTATCTTTGTATTTTGAGGAAGAATCCCAAAGAAACTACTTCTCTATATAAGTATCTAAATATATATACACATAAATACATATGTACCCTCTTCCTACAACCTTAGAGTCAAGGTAAGGCTGAATCAGCAGTAGCCCTGTCTCAGAAAAAGGTAGTCTCTGAGTGCCTGTGTGGTCTAGAAAAGGACTTTCATTTTCACAGTGATGAAAAGTAATGCACATTCCAGTTCAATGATGTGTCTGTAACTCCAGAGTGTGGAGGTGAAGGGAAGGAGAGTTGGACTAATCTCTGGAGCTTGCTGGTAAGATAGTCTAGCCAATTGGTGAGCTCCAAGCTTTGTGATAGACCTTGACTCAAGAAGTATAAGGTAGAAACTGATAGAAGAAGAAATCTCATGTCTACCTCTGGTTTCCATACGTGCATATACCTGCACACACATATAAACATGAATATACCACATATACATACACACACACATATACCAAGGCATGCACATACACAGCAATATATATTCAGTAGAAACCACATTTTTATTTTTGATCTGTACTGTTATTATTTTGATCTGTATTTCTTTTTGAGTTGTATTAATCCACAGTAGGCCATAGAATCACAAGGGAATATCTGACCTTGCACAATGAGTTGAAATATTAACTAGGATCTAGGTAGGTAGGTTTTGTATGTTTTCAGGAGTTCAGGAGGACCTGTATTTGCTACAGCATTAGCTTTTTGGAGTGCCTTCTGCCAAAGCTGATTTAAGCTGATTGAAGAGCAGAGTATGATGACACATACCTGTAATCTCACCAATAAGGAGGCTGAGGCAGGAAGATCAGGAGTTCAAGGTTGTTTGCAATAAAGCAAATTGTAGGCTAACCTGGGTTACAAAGTAAACCTGTCTGGGAATAAAAGTAGTCAGTCTTAAATCCAGATTCACTGTTTTATTTACACAGTTATAGACATGAATATTTTTAATCCCATACCTTTATCCATTACTATAAAAATTGATTCCACCCCTTTGGGTATTCTTATCTGTAAGAGAATATTACATTATCAAAATTTAAAAAAATCTTGTTCCAGATGTATTATGTTTAGACCAATATGCTTTTCAATCTAGAAGTTTTTCTACACACACACACACACACACACACACACACACACACACACACACAAACACACGCACACATTTCTCATTTTGTAAATGAAGAAATACTTTCTAAGGTTTAATTTATTTTTGCCAGGATCTTGCTATATAGGTGGGTTTAGTCTGGACCTCAACCCCTCTAGTCCTAAAATTACAAGTGTGTGCCATAACCCCAGGCTAAATCCTACTTCAAAGAATTAATTTTTATACTTGGTACAATTTTGAAGCTTGATACAATGGATAGTAAGTTCTATTTATTTATTTATTTTTTACCTATGAGGAGACATAAGTAGAGAGGAAAATTGACACTTGTTAAAAAGGAAAATGATAAAAACACAGGATTAGGAGAATCATTTTTCTTTCTGATTTCTTGATGCTCTTATATTTTTTAAAAAGACACTACCAGAAACCGCCATACAAAATAGGCTAACCAATTGTAGCATTAATCTGTTCACCATGATTGGTAAAGAGTTAAAGTGAGACTTTTGGCCTTTAGGATGTTTGCTCCCTGAACAGCTAACCATGTGGTGGGAAGAGCACATGGTTATCTGTTTCCTGGAAGGTTTGGTTGCCTGAGATACAAACAAAAAAGAGCTGCCAGGCTGCACACAGCATGTGTGAAACACACTAAGGCAGCTTCTGATTGGCCATAGCCTCCTGGGTCTCTGTGGGCCTCATTAATTTGATGCACTTTGCTTCTGTGACAATAGGATTTTGGCTTAGTCAATTACCTCCACCTGCATTTCTCAACTTGCCATGCTCTACTCTTGATTTTTGGGCGGATATTAAAATAACTGAGAAAGAAAAACATCACTGGATAGAGACAACTCCATATTTCTTCTTTCAGCCATCAAGGCCTTCATATATGTGCAGGTCAATTCATTCATTTAAAATATAAAGCTCATTTTATCATCCTTTATGGGAACATCCAAACTGTCAGACTAGGAAAGGAAGTACTTTGAAGTAGTTGTATTCTTTCTCTTTCTTTTCATGGGTTTTTATTTTGTTCCTGTTTTCATGTATAAATTTGAACAGAGCTTCCTTCCACATTGACAGATCACTCCTCTAGTTCTTTTAAGAAAAAAGTGAGGACTCTGTAGCTAAGCAAAAAATATATGGTGGGTCTATTTTAGTAAAAGACAGCTTTCACGGTGAAAAAGCAGAAAGTCTGCTGTTCATTTAAATTTTCTGTTCACACACAATCTCCTAAAATCTCACCTTATTTTTTTCTGAATTAATTATTTTTCTTCTTCCTGGTGTTTTGAATGTTTACTTTCTCCATACCTTCATTCTGTTTATTATGACATGTCAATTGTTATACCTATTGATTTGACTCAAATTAAGCAAACACTCTCTTTTTGTTGTTTTTTTGTTCAGTTAGTCCACACACAGATTCTCCTTCTTCAGTTTTTTTCTCCAGCCTTCAACCATACTGGTAGTCTATCATAAGATGGTCTTGCTTAAGAAAATCTCATTTGTAGTTGCCCATTGCTAGTATTAGAAATCTTATTGGATTTTTGAAAAATGATTTATTCATGTATATATAATCTATCTGATCAAAGCACAAAATTCATTGGCCTTTATATACATTAAAGGCATATTCTAATTAGTTTTTTGTTGTGGTGATAAAACACCATGGCCAAAATCTACTTGGATACAAAGGGTTTATTTGACTTACCCTTAAAGGTCAGGGTTCTTCATTTAGGGAAGTTGCAGCAGGACTGTTTATGAAAGGTGAACAAGTTGGAGAGTTCCAGGAAGAAGAATCCCATGCTTTCTATCACAGATCCTTCACAAGAGTATCTGTTTCTCTTCATCACTGACAATCCTTGTTATATCTACTGTGTACAGTTATTAACTAGATAGAGGTTTTGGTTTGCATTACCCTGGGATTAGTGGATTTTGAATATCTTTTCACAGGGTTGTTATTGGTTCTTATCTATGTACTTTTCTAATATAATCTTAAAATTAATTTTAAGCCAATATTAAAAAAATATTTCATTTTCCTTTAGGGATTACTGAATTTCCCTTCTGTATACATGCCATAGTTTCTTTATCTGTTCACTTCTGATGGTTACATTTCTCGACCATTGCCAATAGTGCAGCAGTAAACAAAATATGCAAGTATCTCTCATGTTTTGACTGAAGGCCCTTCAAATATACAACTCTATAGTGATATAGATAGGTTATATGCTAGTTCTGTTTTTCACCCTGATCTTCATAGTGGGTGTACAAACTCTCATTTACACAAGCAGTGGGTAAGAATTCCTTTTTCCTTACATCCAGCATTTGTTTTCTTGATAGCCATTCTGACTTCTTGAAGAAATTTTGCTTTATTTTTCTATAATGGCTAAAGATGTTGAACACATTTCCAAGTATTTATTGGTCATATGTATTTATTTCTTTTGAGAATTGTGTATCAGTTAAACCATTTGTTGGTTGAATAATTTGTTTATATACTCAAGGATCCCAGCTCAGGAATTGTGTAATCAATGGGTAGGTTTTTTCACTTCAATGAATGTACTTAAGATAATCCCCAACAAATATACCTAGAATGTTCTAGATTCTATCAAGTTGACAATACCAACCATCATAGATACTGTTTATTTTTTAATGTGAGTTGTTTAAAACTATTGATTATAACTATTATTTATATATTCCTGACATAATTCTAGATTATTTACATTATTTTAGATTTCAAATATAATTTGTGTTATTTTTTCATCTTTGGATGGTATCTTTGAAGTATAAAGTATTTCAACTTAAAAAAAGTTTTCCCAGAGTGCCCAAGTGAGCAGGTGGGCACTGCACAGCTCCGATGGGATCCCAGTCTGCAAGTTTTTCTGCCCTCCTGCCGCTCCTGGGTTCAGAACTTGAGCTCTGCAGGATCAGACAAGTCCAACAGCTCTACAGAAAAAGGCACAAGGTCACTACAAAAAATTCACTGAAAAATCAAATTCCACAGCCATTTCCAGCTTGATCCAAGGCACAGGAGGATAGATAGTACTTGGATTAGATTCAAACCTCTACCTGCAGTCCTGAATCTCCATTCCATTCTCCAGGTTATGAAGAATGCTCTACCTGCATCCCTGGAGCCCAGCAGTTATCTGTGACAACCAGGTAAGATATCCATGCTCCAATCTCTTCCTGTGTACCCAGGCAAGCCTAGCAGCTGTGAAGTCTGCCTGCCCTATAGCACTCCATCCTCTACCTCTTCCTGCAATCCCAATCTGCACTTCATCCCCTGGACCACAGATGTCTGCAGCCCTGGAGGCCTGTTGTCACTTAGGACAAGCAGAGGCCTGCTGCTCTACATGTAGTTACAGAGTTCTGCTGTCATCAGAGACTACCAGACAGGCCAACACCAGGGACTCCCAGATGCTAAAGGTCAGCACAAAAACATAAAACAAAAGCCAGGGTAATGTGGCACCTTCAGAACCCAGCTATCCTACTAGAGTCAGCCCTGGTATCTTAACACACCTGAAGAGCAAGAAAATGTCTGTAAATCTAATCTTATGAAGATGGTAGAGGCCTTTAAAGAGGAAATAAATAAATCCTTTAAAGAAATACAGGAGAACACAATCAAACAGGCATAGGCCCTCAACAAGGAGACAAATATAAGTGAATACAGGAGAATATAATCAAGCAGGTGAAGGAAATGAATAAAACTGTTCAAGACCTAAAATGGAAGCACTAAAGAAAACACAAACTGAGGCAACCCTAGTGATAGAAATCTTAGGTAAGAAGTCAGGAAACATAGATGCAAGCATCACTAACAGAATACAAGAGATAGAAGAGAGAATCTCAGGGGCAGAAGATAACATAGACAACATTGAGAGAACAGTCAAAGAAAATGCAAAAAGCAAAAAGACCCTAACCCAAAACATCCAGGAAATCCAGGACACAATGAGAAGACCAAATCTAAGGATAATAGGTATAGAAGAGAGTGAAGACCTCTAACTTAAAGGGCCATGTCCTGAGAGACTCTGACAGTATCTGACTAACACAGGTGTATTGGCTCACAGTCATTCATCGATCTGAGTACAGGGTCCCCAGTGAAGGAATTAGAGAAAGGACCAATGGAGCTGAGGGGTTTGCAGCCCCTTAGGAGGAACAACAATATGAACTAACTAGTACTCTCGGAGCTCCCAGGGTCTCAACCACCAACCAAGGACTACACATGGAGGGGTCTGATTGTTCAGGCAGCATGTATATGGTAGAGGATTGCAAAGTCGATCATCAATAGGAGGAGAGGACCTCGGCCCTTTTAAGGTTCTGAACCCCAGTGTAGGCGAATGCCAGGGCCAGAAAGTGGGAGAGGGCGGGGTGGCAGGCATGGGGAAGGTGGAGGCAACAGGGGTTTGTTTTTGTTGTTTTTGTTTGTTTCTTTGTTTTTTGGAGGGAAAACTAGGAATGGAGAAATTCGCATGTAAATAAAGAAAATATCTAAAAAAAAAAGAATATATTTTAAGTAAATAGAATTATATCATTTTCTTGTTTCCCTTTTGTACCCCAACCCCTCCCAGAGACCCCCTTCAATACCTGCAATACCTTTTTTATTTTGTCATATTCTTTAAAATTTATAAAATATTGTAACAATAAAAATGAGCATTATAAAAGATTTTTGATATAAAATGATAATCAGTTGAACAGTCTTATGCAGATGCTTGTCTACAGCAAATACTGAAAATAACATACATTTTTCTCAATGTAAATTTGAAATAACTCCAAACGTATTAACTGTATGTTTTAAAATAATACATCACTACATTTTTTAAAAAATGAACATAAATAGATAAAATTTTTTTGTTTGTTTGTTTGCTTTTTTTTTTAGTAGACCTTAAAATCTTGGCACTTACTGTGGTACAAGCCCAAAATATGAACAATTTTTAGAAATGGAGTTCATTATAATAAGACTGTACTTCAATGACCCTCACATCACCAATGAAATTTACCTCCATTGTAGCTAAGCTAAGAGTTCATAAGGAATTAATTTTAGGCACAATTTTTGGATACAGATTTCCTGCAATGGTCAAAGTTATTTGACTTGAGTGATTGTCTTCATTTTCATCCCACAGAGAACAGGTTACATTCATTTAAGAAACAATGTGGGGCACCCACATTCTTGAAAGAAACATTACCAAAGCTTAAATCAAACATTGAAGCTCACATAATAATAGTGGGAGACTTCTATACCCTACTGTCACCAATGGACAGACAAGTCATTGAGGCAGAACTAAGCAGACAAATAATGAAACTAACAGATGTTATGAATAAAATGGATCTAACAGATATCTACAGAACATTTTACTCAAACACAAAAGAGTATACTTTTTTCTCAGCACCTCACAAGAACCCTCTTCAAAATTGACCATATACTTGCAAGCCTCAAGAGATACAAGAAGATTGAAATAACTCCTTGGATACTATCTGATGAGAATGAGTTAAAACTGGACTTCAACAACTACAGAAACAACATTAAGGCTATACATGTATGGAAACTAAATAATTCTCTATTCAATGCTTTCTGGGCCTGGGAGGAAATTACAGACTTTCTACAACTCAATCAAAATAAAGGTACAACATACTCAATCATATGGGACACAATGAAAGCAGTGTTAATAGCACTGGGTACCTATAGAAAGAAACTAGATAATATTTGAAATGTAAATAAGTAAAATAACCAATACATTTTTTTAAAAAAAAATGTCAAAAAAAAAAAAGAAGAAAAGAAAAAAGAAATTGGAGAGATCTCATACTAACAACTTACCAGCACACCTGAAAGCTCTGGAACAAAAAGAAGCAAATGTACCCAAAACAATTAGAAGGCAGGAAATAATTAAACTCAGGGCTGAAATAAAAAAAATTAGAAATAAAGAGAGCAACACAAAGAATCAGTGGAATCAAGAGCTGGTTCTTTGAGAAAATCAACAAAATAGGTAAACCCTTTGTCAAACTAACAAAAAGGCAGAGAGACAGTATTTAAATTGAGAAAAATCAGAAATAAAAAGAGAGACAGCAGCAGAGGAAATTTAAAAAATTATTAGGTCTTACTTCAAAAGCCTGTATTTTATAAACTTGGAAAATCTAAATAAAATACACGATTTTCTAGACAGATACCACTTTTCAAAGATAGATCAAGATCAGGTAAACTATTTAAATGGATTATAATAGATTCAGGGATTAAAAGTCTCCCAACCCCCAAATCCCAGAATTTTAGTGCAGAATTCTACTAAACTTTCAAAGAAGAGCTAATACCCATACTCCTTAAATCATTATACAAAATAGAAACAGAAGGAACTTTGCCAAATTCATTCTATGAGGCCTCAGTCACCCTGATACATAAACCACACAAAGACTCAACAAAGAAAGATAATTTCAGACCAATTTCTCTTATAAACATTGATGCAAAAATACTCTATGAAATACTTACAAACCAAATCCAAGAACACTTCAAAAACATTTACCATGATCAATTAGGTTTCATCACAGCAATGCAGAAGTTGTTCAGTATATGAATGTCCATCAATGTAATCCACCATATAAATAAATTGAAAGAAAAAAACAACATGATCATCTTATTAGATTCTGAAAAAGTCTTTTAACAAAATTCAGCACCCCTTCATGTTAAAAATCTTGGAGAGATCAGGGATACAAAACAGATACCTATACACAATAAAGAAAATATAAAGAAACCCAATAGCCAACAGCAAATTAAATGGAGAGAAACTTAAAGCAATCCCACTAAAATCAGGGACAAGGCCAGGCTGCTCACTCTCTCCATATCTTTTTAATGCAGTACTTAAAGTTCTAGCTAGAGTAATGAGAGAACCAAAGGAGATCAAGGGAATACAGATTGGAAAAGAAGAAATCAAAGTATTCCCATTTGCATATGTGTACATAAGTAACCCCAAAAATTCTACCAGAGAATTCTATAACTGATAAACACCTTCAGCAAAAAACCAAAACAAAAATACAAACAACAACAACAACAAAATCCCCAAAACATCAGTAGCCCTCCTTTATACAAATGATAAACAGGCTAAGAAAGAAATTAAGGCAATACCATCTTTTACAATAATCAGAAGTAATATGAAATACCTTGATATATCTCTAATCAAACAAGTGAAATTCTTGTATGACAAGAATTTCAAGTCTGTGAAGGAAGAAATTGACCAAGATAATCAGAAGATGGAAAGATTTCTCATACTTATGGATTAGTAGGCATAAAATAGTGAAGATGTTCATCTTACCAAAAGCAACCTACAGGTTCAGTGCATGTCTCATCACAATTCCAAAGCAATTCTTTATAGACCTTGAAAGAACAATTTTCAACTTCCTATGAAAATCAAAAATATCTTACAATAGCTGAAAAAAAATTCTGTACAAAAAAGAAGTTCTGGAGGTCTCACCATCTTTGATCTCAATTAGTACTATAGAAAAATAGTAATAAAAGTTGCATGGTATTGTAGAAACAGATAGATAAACCAATGGAATCAAATGGAAGACCAGAAATAAACCCATGCACCTATGGACACTTGGCTTTTGAAAAAAAAATTTCATACAATATAAAAGGGAGAGCATCTTCAATGCATAGTGCTGAATTCTTCTACCTGGATGTTTGCATGTAGAAGAATGCAAATAGTTTCATACTTATCACCTGCACAAAACTCAAGTCCAAGTGTAAGGCTTCAACTTAAAACTGGATACAATAAATAGAAGAGAAATTGAGGAATAGCTTTGCATGCATTAGTACGAGAGACAACTTCCTGAACAGAACACCAGTGGCTCAGGCTCTAGGATCAACAATTGATAAATGGGACCTTATGAAATTGATAGGCTTTTGTAAGGCAAAACATACCATCAATAGGACAAAACGGCAGTCTACAGATTGAGAAAAGATCTTTACCAACCCTATATACAATAAAAAGCTAATATCTAAAATATATAAGGAACTCAAGAAGTTAGTCACTAACAAACTGAATAACCCAATTTAAAAAAATGGCACAGAGCTCAAGAGAGGAATCTCAAATGGCATAGAAGCACTTAAAGAAATATTCAATGTCCTTAGTCATCAGGAAATGCAAGTCAAAAAAAAAAAAAAAAAAAAAAAAAAAAAAAAAAAAAAAAAAAAAAAAAAAAAAAAAAAAAAAAAAAAAAAAAAAAAAAAAAAAAAAACCTCTGAGATTCCATCTTACACTTTTTGGAATTACTAAGATTAAAAAACTTGTACAACCACTCTGGAAAACAATTTTTGTGGTTTGTCAGAAAACTGGGATTATTTCTACTTCAAGACCAAGCTATATTACTCCTGAGCATACATTCAAAAGGTGCCTTCCATACTACAGGGCATTTCCTCAACTATATTCATAGCAGCTTTATTTGTAATAGCCAGAAACTAGAAACAAACTAGATGTCCTTCAACTAAAGAATGGATAGAGAACATGTGGTACATCTATATAATGGAACTCTATTCAGCTATTAAAAACAAAGACATTATTAATTTTACAGGATGGAATTTGATGCTATCATCCTGGATAAGGCAACCCAGAACCAGAAAGACACATATGGTATGTACTTACTTATAAGTGATGAACTTTAGGCATAAAGTACAGGATAATCATGCTATAATCCACAGATGCAAAGAAACTGGGTTAAGAAGTAGGCCCCAAAGGAAGATGTGTAAATCTCACTCAGAAGGGGAAACTAGTCACTGGAGGTAGATGGAGAGAGGGAATTGTGTAGGCTTAGACTTTTCAAAACTTTAGTAAGGGTTATTAAATGCTTTGACCCCCCTTCTACCCTACAGTCCAAAGGTAGAGAAAAGATGGTAAATAGAACAAGTGGGATGTGGACCTGTTTAATTCTTAGTGGGTATTCCAATCTCTGTTGTCAGGATACCAGCAGTCCAGTTCAGTAGTGTCAGGATAAAAACACCAATCAGCAGAGGTGGCACAATCCAGCAGAAGTAGCCAGGCCTCCACCTAATTGGCTTGAGTCAGTAGGAATGATCAGAACCAGCTGGGATGCCAGTGGAAGTTCTCTGCCATGCCTCCCACAACAAAGTGAAGATGTAAGACCAACAAAGTGTTGCAAGGTTATGCAATTGCCCCATCCCAGTCTGTTGAGTCCTACTTACACACTCTCCAATCATCATATGTCCTCTCATGGGTCTTGCTTCATCAAAACATCATGTGGGACAGCTTCATCAAAACATTACATGACTCTGCTTCACGCACAACCAAATATTTCTACTTCAGAAGTGGGTAAGAGAGGGGAACGGGGATGGTGATCAGGTGTGGGGATAGAAGTGGCAGGAGAGGGCTTGTAGTGAGAATGGAAATCAGAAGGTTGCATCTCTGGGACTAGATGTAAGACTGGGAATGGAGAGGATATAGGAAGTCTTTGTAGTTGAACCTAGCTGCTTTCCCCACCAGAGGAAGATATAGAGACTGAAGTGACAACCTCCTGTAGTCAGGACTTCCAGAGGATGGAGGGGGGCATCAATCCACCCACAAAACCTTCAACCCAAAAATTGTCTTGCACAAAAGATGTTCAGGGATAAAGATAGAGCAGAGACTGAAGGATGACTACTGCAACTTGAACCCCATCCTATGTGAGATATTACATGGAATCTCTCTCTATTAATGACACTATTAATGGTACTCAGATATGCTTGCAGACAGGAATCTAGCATAACTGTTTCCTAAGAGGCTTCATCCAGCAGCAGATGGAGACAGTTGCTGAAACTCACAGACAAACTTCAGGTGGAGCTCAGGGAGTCTTGTGGAAGAGTGGAAGGATAGAATTGAGCAAGCTAGAGAGTTCAAGGACACCACAAGAAGACTACAGAATTCTCAACTGAGGAATATCAAATGGCCGAGAAGCACCTAAAGAAATGTTCAACATCCTTAGACAACCCGGAGATTTCACCTCACACCAGTCAGAATGGCTAAGATCAAAAAAATTAGGTGACAGCAGATGTTGGTGGGGATGTGGAGAAAGAAGAACACTCCTCCATTGTTGGTGGAATTGCAAGCTGGTACAACACTCTGGAAGTCAGTGTGGAGGATCCTCAGAAAAATTGCCCATAGTACCACCTGAGGACCCAGCTATACCACTCCTAGTATATATACTCAAAAGATGCTCCAACATATAACAGGAACACATGCTCTATTATGTCCATATCAGCCTTATTTATAATAGCCAGAAGCTGGAAAGAACTCAGATGTCCTTCAAAGGAGGAATAGATCCGGAAAATGTGGTACATTTACACAATGGAGTACTATTTAGCTATTAAAAACAATGACTTGCTGAAATTCTTAGGCAAATGGATGGAACTAGAAAATATCATCGAGTGAAGTAACCCAATCACAAAAGACACACATGGTTTGCACTCACTGATAAGTAGATATTAATCCAAAAGCTCAGAATACCCAAGACACAATTCATAGACCATATGAAACTCAAGAAGGAAGACCAAAATGTGGATGCTTCAGTCCTTCTTAGAAGGGGGAACAAAATACTCAAGGGAAGAAATAAGGAGACAAAGTGTGGAGCAGAGACTGAAGGAAAGGCCATCCAGAGACTGCCCCACCTGGGGATCCATCCCATATACAGTCATCAAACCCAGATACTATTGTGGATACCAAGAAGTGCCTGCTTACAGGAGCCTGCTAAAGCTGTCTTCTGAGGTTCTGTCAGAACCTAAGAAATACAGAGGCAGATGCTCACATCCAACCTTTGGACTGAGTACAGGGACCCAAGTAAAGAAGTTAGAGAAAGGAGTGAAGGAGCTGAAGGGATTTGCAACCCATGGGAAGAACAACAATATCAACCAACCAGATCCCCCAAAGAGTACACATGGAGGGACCCATGGCTCCAGCTGCATATGAAGCAGAGGATGGCATTGTCTGTCATCAATGGGAGGAGAGGCCCTTGGTCCTGTGAAGGCTCCATTCTCCAGTGTAGGGTGAGGTGGGAGTGGGTGGGTGGATGAGTACCCTCATAGAAGCAGGGGGACAGCGGATTGATAAAGGGAGTTCTGAAGGGGAAACTGGGAAAGGGGCTAACATTTGAAATGTAAATACATAGAATATCCAATAAAAAAATGACCTACTGACTCAACTAACCTGGGCCATGGGGGCTCACAGAGACTTGGCCATCAACCAGGGAGCGTGCATGGGCTGGAACTAGCCCCTACACATTTTTAGCAAATGTGAGGGTTGCCCTTCATGTGGGCCCTCTAACAAGTGGAGTGAGGGCTGTCTCCATCTCTGTTCCCTGGTATTAGGTCCCCTTCTTCTACCTGTACTGCCTACTTTGGCTTCAGAGGGAGAGGATTTGCATAGTCCTGCTGGGAACAGATGTCTCAGGATGGAGTATAACTCAAGGTGGGCTCCCCCTTCTCTGACAAAAGGGGAAGGGGCAATGAGAGGGAGGGTTTTATAAGGATGGAACTGAGAGGAGAGGAGGGAGGAGGCTGTGATAGAGATGCAAAGTGAATAAAAATAAATAAATTATTAAAATGAAAGCATTCCTTCCTTTTCCACCTTTCTTCTCTCCCTCCCTCTCTCCCTCCTTTCCTTCCTTCCTTCTTTTTTATTTCTTCCATAGTAGCCTATAATGGAATGTAGTTTGCTATGCTTCTAATTCTGCTTCCCAAGTGCTGCTATTACAGGTATAAGCTACCATAACTTGTATACCCACTACTTTTCTATTTTTCTATAACAAAATGTCTGACATATCAACTTGAAGGGCAAAGACATAGTGTTAAGATTGTGAGGAGATTGATTGCATAGCATTCTCAGTCAGGGAGCACAGAGAGATGAATGCTAAACTTTCATTTGATTTCTATTTTTATACATCCCAAGGAGTGTGCCACCCACAGGCGGAGTGGATCCTCTCTTCCCTGTTAATATTCTCTGGAAATACTATCATAGACATTCCCAGAGACTTGTCTTCATGATGATTCTATATTCCATCTGGTTGACAATTGAAATAACACATCACATGGTATATAGTTTACTAGGACATTTATTTTATCTTTGACTATTGTCCTTTTCATATATACCCTTATTGTTGCAAGTAGCTCTAATTTATAATTTTACATTATTGTACTAATAGGTCCAATTTTATTCATTTTTTTCCTCAGTGAGTACCACTTGTTATATTTCTATTTTATACCATTAAAACTCTTCTGTTTTTGTTTTTGTTTTATTTTGTTTTATTTTGTTTTCAAGACAGGGTTTCTCTGTGTAGCCTTCCTTGGCTGTCCTGGAACTCACTCTGTAGGCCAGGCTGGCCTCGAATTTAGAAATCCACCTGCCTCTGCCTCCCAAGTGCTGGAATTAAAGGTGCACACCACCACCGCCCAGCTAAAACTCTTCTAATATAATTTTTAATGTAATGATATCAGTATATTGATCAGCACTTTACTTTTTTAAAATTTCATAGACAATGTCAATATATCCTTTTTCTTGAGAGATTTTACCAACATAACTTTAGTAATTGTGTATTTTTTAGAAACATCATATGGGATATTTATTATATTTTATATCCCCCATTTTTTTTTCTCTTATGCTAGAGCCTTTGCACAGATCTTGCCTCTTTTTTTAGGAACTTTTGCTTCCCTCCTTGTCATTCATTAACTTAAGTTTTACTTTAATCTTAAATATCCCCAATTTCCTGGAGTCTTTCTGACTACCCTAGGTTATAATTGGTGACCCAACCCCCTGTGACAAGTTTCTATTCTACAGCGTATTTTCCAGTTCAAAGATATCCATTATACTCTTATTAATATTCACTTTTAGCTATCTGACTTATGTCTCCTAACATGGGAATTAGGAACTATGCTTTGCATTATGCTGTCTTTTAACCCATGACAGGGCCTGCTAGTGGTAAGATGGTCTACAAACACAATTCAAATAAGCAAGTGAAGGGATTTCTGGTCTAGTACCTGTTTGTCCCAATTATCAGAAACAACTATTTGAAGCACCAGCGGACCAGGTGTTTAATATAGCTGTGAGAGATGGAGATCATCAATACACTAGACAAACCAGCCCTCTAGTCACTTCTTGGGCTATGGAGATGCAGTTCACAATGGCAGCAATTGAATCCAACCATTAGACTGCCAGGCAAGCCAGTAATAATTGCTTCAGGAATTTGATCCATGATTATTTCCTGTTAATTTCCCAGGAGTAAAGTCAGCTGTTCTTCCCCTTTTAACAAAAAATTAAGAGAGCAGGTGGAAATTACCATATTTATAAATGATTGTTAGAAAAATATTTACTTGGATTTGGAATAATGAAGAATAATAAGCTAAAAACAAAAGTATTCAAATCAGAGGATTTTAATTTGCAATATGAATAAATAAAGATCAATGTAGAGAAAAGTATAAATGAAACATGCTATCATTCTGTTTTTGGATCTTAGTATCTCTTCAGAGTTTGGTAAATTCTACAATACATAACTCCCTCAAAGGAGCAAAGGATTGACTGAGTAATTTTCATTTATTCTTGCATATCAGATCTTTTAAAAGATATCATTTAACTTTTTTCTTAATTCTGCCCTTTCAAAAGTCTTTCCATTGTGAGCTCTTTTGTTTGTTTGATTGATTTTTTATTTTATAAATAAGTTTATTTTTTACACCCCAAATTCCATTCCCCCCAATCCACCCTACCCTCCGACTGCTCTATATCCCACACCTCCTCCCCAAACCCCATGTCTCCATGTAGATGCCCCCATCCCCCACCCCACCTGACCTCTAAACTCCCTGGAGCCTCCAGTCTCTTGAAGGTTAGGTGCATCATCTCTGAATGACCACAGACCCAGAAGTCCTCTACTATATGTGTGTTGGGGTCCTCATATCAGCTGGTATATGCTGTCTGTTTGGCGGTCCAGTGTTTGAGGCATCTCTGGGGTCCAGATTAATTGAGGCTGCTAGTCCTCCTACAGGATTGCCCTTCTCAGCTTCTTTCAGCCTTTCCTAATTCAACAACAGGGGCCAGCTGCTTCTGTCGATTGGTTGAGTGCAAATATCTGCATCTGACTATTTCAGCTGCTTGTTGGGTCTTTCAGAGGGTAGTCATGATAGGCCCCTTTTTGTGAGTGCTCTATAGTCTCAGTAATAGTGTGAGGCCTTGGGACCTCTCCTTCAGCTGGATCCCACTTAGGCCTGTTACTGGACCTTCTTTTCCTCAAGCTCCTCTTCATTTCTATCCCTGTAATTCTTTCAGACAGGAACAATTATGGGTCAGAGATGTGACTGTGGTATGGCAGCACCATCCCTCACTTGATGCCCTGTCTTCCTGCTGAAGGTGGGCTCTATAAATTCCCTCTCCCTACTGTTGGGCGTTTCATCTAAAGTCCCTTCCTTTGATTCCTGAGAGTCTCTTACCTCCCAGTTCTCTGGTGCATTCTGGAGGGTCCCCCCAATCTCCTGTTTCCCAAGGTTGCCTGTTTCCTTTCTTTTGCTGGCCCTCAGGGCTTCAGTCCTTTTCCCTCACCCAATACAAGATCAGGTTCCTCTCTCTACCCCATTCCACCCCTCCCATCCACTTTCCCTTCCAGGTCCATCCCTGGACAGAGGGACCATTGTAGGCTCTTGAGAATTGTCAGGCAGGCTCTCTGCTGGCAGAACCAGGCAAGAGGGAGAGATCATGGCTGAGCAGGATGGTGAGTGTCCCTGCTCGGATCTCTTGCCTCTGGACAATAACCACCCTGAGCCAGGAGTCTGTCAAAGCAGGAACTCGTTTTAATGTATCAATCTTCTCTTTATAAAGGGCTGAGAGAGGAGGTGGAGTTTTCTGCTGAGGTGAGATGACATGGAGGGGAAAGTTGATGTAGGGTATGGGGTGACTAGAGCCAACCAAGTTACTCTACATCAGCAGGAGCTAGGCAAAGGCAGGCTTAAGTGTGCTGAGTCACTCTATTATGGAAGTGACTGAGACAGTTTACAAAACTCAAGCCAGGCTGGGGTTTGTCATCAAGGCCCAAACCAGGGCCAAATAGGGTCCAACATCAAACACCTTTTTTCTTTTCCCTTCCCTTCCCTTCCCTTCCCTTCCCTTCCCTTCCCTTC
>NW_022196896.1:137537189-137540240 GCF_008632895.1 Mastomys coucha | reverse complement strand
CCCTCCCCCCCTCTCTCTCTTTCTTTTTCTGCCTAGGTATAAACTCATGAGTTTTTGTTTTGTTTTGTTTTTTTGTTTTTTTTTAAGACAGGGTTTCTCTGTATAGCCCTGGCTCTCCTGGAACTTAAACTCATGAGTTTTATATTTCAACTTGGCTAGGCCATGAGAGACTCAAATATCTGTTCAGACACATATAAATGCTGTTTTGAAGGTGTCTAGTTTATATGAGTTTCACATTTAAATCAGTATCTGGAAAAAGCAGATCCCCTCTCAAGAAAATGGAATTCTGTGTCCAGATTGCCTTAGGGCTGGATTAGCAGCATCAACTACTTGGGGCTCTATTCTGCTCTGTGTGGACAGAGCAGTCTTTGGACTTGCCAGCTTCTATAATCATAAAAAACCAATAAAAATAAATCTATTTATTTCTTTATCAGCTGTAATGTAATGATAGACTTCTAAGAAATTGTTATGAAGTAATTGCGAAGTATGATGAACACCAGAGTCTATATATTCAAAGATAGTTATTATATCCCTAGATATTATAGTCTTATGGACTATCATCACCTATGTTCCTAGGTGGCACATAATTTTGTGTAGGAGATTGGTCTGATGTTGCTTGTATTCAAATGGCCCCCAAGATCTGGTTCCCTTGACGAGGACATCCTCATGGACAAGGAGATCCTCATTATACCAAATGATGCTATGTATCCTCCTTGTTCCCCAAGCTACTTGGTCAATAAAGACTAAAGCTTGTGATTGGACAGTAGATAGAGGTAGGCAGGTAACAAGGAACATATGGCTGAGATATGAATTAGAATAGCTCAAAAACCTGCCCAATCTAGGCTTACAACTTGTAAATAAAGTACCTGGATTGTGTGTATTTTACACGAGCTAGCAAGAGTTTATAATTCATATTACAACTTTGTATAAACATTTTACTGGGAGGTGTTTACACTGATGGAGAGTTTATAATCCACATGCTTAGAAGTGGAGGTCAGTTGGAAAGGTCACCTGTCTGATTTAGAGATTTGGAAGACCATCCCTGGCAGCTTATCCACAGGTGCCACAAAGGCCCAAAGAGAAAACTAATATGTTTGTGTCTGAATTAAAAATTTTATATCTGGATCTGTCCTTAGTTAGTTTTATGTTCTTGCTTCTAGTGTAGGCCCTTTTTAAAAATTAAATGACAGTTTAAATTTCTGTCCTCAACATGTCAATCTGTTTCTAGCATTGTCTAGTTTTAATGTTAGTTTTCATGCTCTGAATCATTTATTTAATACATAATAGCTGTTTGTTTGTTTACCGGTAGGCAGTTGCAGTTTTATCTGTCTCGTAGACATATTTTGGTGATGTATTTTTGTTGTTCTGGTGTGTTTGACTGTGAAAGGCAGTCTGTTCTGGTTGAGCGAGGCTTACTCTGGACACCCAGTAGAAAATTCTACAAGGGACAGAATAGTAAGCTACGCCCCCAGACATTAAGCTGCTGACACTGTGAGCCCTCACTCGATTATCCTGTGGCTATCTATCACATAGACAATGCCCCAAGCTCCTGGTATTCTGGCTATGCTCCACCCCCACAATCATCTGACTACAGCTAGGTAGGCCCCGCTCCACAGTTACCTGGGAACAACAAGGTAGCCTGACTTACTATAAAAAGAGCTGCTTGCCCCCACCCCTCCTCTCTCTTTCTGTTTTCTACACTAAAACGCCTTAAAACCATGGACTGCCTCCTTTCATCTAGACTTGCTGTACTGGAACCATGAAATGGCCTTCCCCTAAAGAGCCATGTCTAATCTGCAGGAAAGCCTCCCATTGCTCCAGCTCCAGCTGCCAGTCAAACCAAGCAGCCAGCCAGAGCTAGCCAGATTCTCTCCTGCCTGCAGTAAACCGCTAGAGAGGCCCCAGGGCCCGAGTCCTTGTGAGGGTCTGTTCTCAGCTCTTCCATGGTGTCCAGCAAAGTCCTGCAATGCCCAAGAACTTGAACCTGTCATCTCTGGCCTCACTGTGGTCCAGAGTCCCCAGCTCTTGCTCTCCCGAGGTACCCAGCGGTCTGTGGTGCTCCAGAGCCAGAGCAGAGACTGTGCCTTCCCTACACTCCACACCCTCGACCCCCCCCCCCCCCCCCCCCCCCCCCCCCCCCCCCCCCCCCCCCCCCCCAGTCTCCTGAGCTCTGTCAGGACACAGGTTATTTCCGACCCCCTTATTTCCCACCACCCGGCACCCTACACTGATGTATTTGTTTTATCTTCTATTTGTGTTTGCTTCTGTTGCTTTACAATCTTCGCAATTTCCTTTAAACCCTTTATACAGTAAGTATATTCTAACTCTCAACATTTGAAATGCCCTCCCAATAGATCTTTAATAACTTCCAGACCTCTATGGGTATTCCAAACAGAATACATATATCTAAAAGTTCAAAGCAAATATCCACACATGAGAGAAATTATGTGACAGTTGCTTTTCTGAGTCTCAGTTACTCCAAACAGGATTATTGTTTCCAACTTTATTCATTTACCTGTAAATTTTATATTTTTTCTCTTAATCGCTGAGGAATATTGTATTTTGTAGTATAATATACTACATTGTCCTTATTCATTTATCAGTTGTTGGATATTGAGTCTATTTTCATTTCTTGGCTACTATGAATAGAACAGCTATGTATATGGGTAAATAAGTGTCTTTGCAGCTGAGGATTGTTGGGTCCCTCCCTTCTGCCTCAGCTGCAAGACACTGGAGCTTGCAACCAGAGACAAGACTCACTACTCTGAGTTCTGCCTTCAGGATTCCAGAGGAAACTACACCTGCTGGCTGGCACATCTACAGCCTGAGGACATCTGTTGTTGACCTCCTCCCCAACTTGTGAACTGCGCCTCTGGCCACTCCTCGGAGTCGAGACAGGCGGGACTCCCTGAGTCTCCACCTTCAGTCCAGCAGCCAGCTTCCCTTTGACTTCCCCTTTGACTTTGTTCTGACTTTTCCTGACTCCTCCCGCATTGCTTATTCAAATGCCATTGTAACCTAGAGATTCCGTTTTTTTTTTTTTTTTTTTTT
>NW_022196896.1:137531667-137537135 GCF_008632895.1 Mastomys coucha | reverse complement strand
CTTGTATATAAATGCTGAACCCCCAAAGTAAAGGCGAGCCTTGATTGGAAACCCTCAACTTGGCTTTGGGTCCCTTTGTTCTTGAACTCTGTGTTTCAGGTCTCCTTTCTTCCTTCGGTCGAGACAGAACCTGGTTCATGAAACTGCGGGACAGTTTCAGAGGATAAAATACGGGCCTTGTACATTCTACCACTGAGCTACATCCACAGTTACTGGATTTTTTTTTTTTTTTTTTGACATATGGTCTTCATGTCAAGTGTAGGTTAGACTGGGACTCACAGCTCTAGGTTCTGCAAGAACAAGAACAAGTCAGAGCAGAGATAGAATTTTTCTTAGCATAGTTTTTTTCAATATTCTTGAGAGGCTGAAAATCTCTTTTGTGCACATTGCTATAGCTGCATAACCATTCACATTATTTATATTTTAAACAGGTGAGTTAATCCCAATATTAAGACTTCTAGTGTTACAGAAGCGATTTCCTTTTATTAGATATGCTTTAATAACTACTGTTATGTCAGTATTTTATTCTTTTCCAGAATTTTGTTGTATTTACTACAGGTCCCTAAATTACCCATAAATGTCAAACATTATTTTATTTTAAATGTGTCTGAAATGAAATATTATCATGAGTAATAATTAGGTACTTTAAAATGTCCTAACTTAATTTCTTAAGATATATTTACTTAAATAATAAAAAAGTGTTCCCTCAATTTCAGAATAATTTTTTAGAAAGTATCTCCCCAAGCAAAATAGCTTTGTTAAAGTTACACTGGTCATATCACCTCATTTTTACCTGAAAATATTTCAACCCAGGGAAAGGTGATATATTTTCTTTTCATGTTGACAGCATTTTTTCATTGTCTTGTGTCCTTTTAGGATGGGAAATTGAAGTGGAAAGGGGAATACTCATTTACTGTTGCTGGGATTGCAAACTTGTCCAGCCACTCTGGAAATCACTGTGGAAAATTCTTAAAAAGCGACTATATAACCCAGTACCTCATTCCTTAGCATATACCCAAAAGACTTTACATCTTATTGCACAGATACTTGCTCAGCCATGATCATCGCTACTCTAAGAAATAGGTAAGAAATAGAAACAATCTAAATGTCCTCCAGCTTACAAATGGACAATCCCAGGGTTTTAATGATTTATGATGAGGTCTCAAATTTTTATTTACTTAAAAATATTTGACTTAAGAAATTTTTCTATATTTACTTCTGTGCTCTTGAATTTTGCTTTAAATATGTTTACATGAAAAATGCATCAATCTTTTTACTTAGATCTATAATCTCAGGGTACTATAAAAACAATGTGTCTCAAGTTTGTTTAACTTTAAGAGATTTAATATTATTCCTTTCGCTTTTGAGAGTATAATTACATAATTATGTCCTTGCTCCAAACTCTTTCATATACTCCTTTTTGCTCTCTTTCAAATTCACAATCTGTTTTATTAATTGTCAATATACATGTATATATATATGTGCACACATACATATATATACATATATATCGATAATATATGTACCTAAATATATAAATGCAACCTACTAATCTATATAATGTCAATTATGTGTATTTTCAGGATCAATAAGTTTGGTACTGGATAACTAATTGGTGTACCCTTCTCTGGGGAAGACTATTTCTCCTCATTTTAGCATGCCTTAGTTTAGTGGTTCTCAACCTACCTAATACTGTGACTCTTTAGTACAATTCTTCATGTTGTGGTGACGGCAACCATAAAATTATTCTTGTTACTTCATAACTCTAATTTTGCTACTTTTTAAAATCATAATGTAAATGTTTGTGTTTTCTGATGTTCTTAGGTGACCCCTGTGAAAGGTCTGTTTACACCCAAAGGGGTTGTGACACATAGGTTGAGAACCACTGATTTAGTTGCTTATAGTTTTTTCTGTAGAGTACAAGCCTCCTGGGCTTTCTCTGTCCACTTTAGCATGTCTATTGCTGTTATCATTCTTTAGTTTCTGTTTAGATAGTCATGTTCATGAGACTTTATAGGTATAATTTATGGCACGATCTTACAACTAAATCTCTGATCCTCTAGCTTTTATAATAGTTTTGCCCTCTGTTCTGAAATGATCCCTGAACTTTAGGTGCAGGAGTTGTGTAGTAGATGATCTGTATAGACTTTTATTTTTATCAGTTGTTGTTTTATGTACTGGTCTCTGTCTGTTGCAAAGAGTTTTCTTGATGAAGGGATAAGGACCACACACTATAAATTACATTAAAAAGTTAATAAAATGACTAAAATGATGGCATACAAACATCTTGGTTATGTGGTCTTTGGATCTTGGAGGGAGCATTGCGAGCCCAGATAGGTTCATGCTGGGCAATAGGGATGGGAGAGTAATATAGAGGGGAATTGGAGGATACTTGTGACCTAATGAGAGAAAGGAGAGAAATAGGGGACTTTAATTAGGTAAGGAGAGGGAGAGACAATGGTAAGGAATCATACTATTAACTATCTACCTAAAATACCTACAATACATGTAAGTCTATGTGTTCTATATATATGTACATAGAATCTTGAATTGCTCAATATTTAATAAATATGTAATATAATTCACCAAATAAAAAATTAAAAATAAAGGAATTGCATGTTACTTTTTTCTGGTTGAAAAAGCATCTGATGAAAATCACTGACCCTTTCTGGTAAGACTATTTTATGTTAGTACATTTGCATTGTATTAAGCTTCTTAGCATAATAAAAAGCTGCTTGTTTCATAGCTGCAAAGAAAGGTATTTAGCAATCTGGATAACATTTCTTGATTTATTTTTTAGAAGATGTAATCAACTTAGAGAACTACATGAGAGTTAAGAAATGTAACATGTAAAAAACCCAAGGGCTGGGGAGACAGCCTTGTGGATATATGAGTACCTGAATTTGGATCTATAGCAGCCATGTATAAATGCTGGGCAGAGCCTGTGGCCCACCTGTAACCCCAGTACTCAGGATGCAGAAACAGAGAATCCCTGAAGCAAGCTTTCTAGCTAGAGTGGTTGAATTGGCAAGTTTGGGTTCAAGTGAGAGACCATAAATCAACACATAAGATGGAAAATTAAAGAGAAAGATGTCAGCCTTCAGCTACCACATGCATGTGTATATGCTCCTGTATACGTGTGTGAGTCTCTGCATGGGGATATGTATACACCACCTACAGAGCAAGATAAGAGAGAAGGGGAAGAGGGAGGAAGGGAGAGGGAGGAATGGAAGGAAGATGAGAAAGAGGAGTGGGAAGAGAAGAAGAAGAGAAAAAGCAAAATAAAGATTTTCATTGAAGGTGATATATTAAAAATCCAGGTGGTTATCTAAAAATTTAATAGAATAATGAAATCAATATATTATTAAGAAAAAGTAGCCTTCAAATATACAAGATAATATGAAAATAAAATTGAGGGAAAGCACTTATTAAGTCTTAAAAGGAACAAATAGGAATCTAATTAGGAATAGAAAGGTAATGCATCAAAATTTAGAACATTGTTGAAATACTCAAAAATTATTAAGACTTTGCCTCTTCTTAGGCATCATTGATAAAATAAACATGCCTTGATTCTTGAAAAAATCTGAAAAAGTTATTGCTTTTTAAATGTCTTCACCAAGTAGATTGGTGAGTAATTTTATGGAATATTAAGCACATTATAAAATATAAATGTAGAGACTCATATATATGGACATTTATATGAGCTATAAAATTAAAAAAATGTAGTAGAGTCCAGAAATTGACTCAATACATGTTTAAATGTGGTGTATGTTAAGGAAGCATTAGAGAAACACTGGGAAAAGTTGAATTATTCAATAAGGGATGCTAAAACAACTGCACAGCCATGGAAATAATAAAATGGGATCCAGTTACAATGTCATATAGAGCAAAGCATTTAGTGTAAAAATCAGTCTGCAAAGTGCTAAAATTAATCAGAAGAAAAGAAAAATACTTCTGAAACAAGAAAGCATTTCTAAATGTCACATAAAGTCAGGTCAACGAGGCATTATTCACAAATTTGACTAAACAATATTGTGTGGCAGTAACTATAAAATAAAAATATAAGAAGTTTAAAGAAATATTTGTAACTCATGGTCAGAAGCACATTCTTTAATTTGTAAATATTTTCTATTTACAAAAAAGAAAATAACAAAAATGCAGGAAAATCAAGAGCAAAGGCTACACACAGTTGCCATATGGTAAAATTACTGCAACTTATGAGCATGTACCTTGGTACAGTCAAAATAAAGCCTAAATATAAAAATAACCCACAGTGAATTGGGTTACCACACATTAAAAATTAGGTAATTTGTTTGTATTTCTGTACTATATGGATTGATAATAGAATTATTCAGGGTGGGTAATGAACTCTGAATGCATCTGTTATGTCAGGTGTTGTTCTAAGAATTCTTCATTCATTTATTGACTAATTCCTTACAACATTCCTGTAAAGAAAATGCTTACTTGTATTTTTGTATGGCAAAGTTGAAGTCTAGAAAGATATGCGGCTTTCCCTATCACAAAGAAAGCAGATGACAGGAGAATTAATCTCGGGAGGTTTGTCCAGAAAAGAAATGTGATTGTTATACTTGGCTATTGTTCTCCAAAAGGGAAGGCAAGAAAGACACAAGTGCACACACACACACACACACACACACACACACACACACACACACACACATTCTTGAATCCTAAAATCGCACCCTGGGGATTTTTAAAGAATTACTTGCATGCATGCAAACAGTGAATGTGCATATATTTATTACAAACATCTGTGATACTAATAGATTGGGAAGACATGTTTATTAGTAGGGCTGTTATACACACTGGTGAAGTCATACTATGGATTCCTCAGTAGCTGAAAGAAAAATGGAGAAATGTTTCAATGTTTTCATTGATACCTACACAATCATGTGTGTACTCCCAATGGATGAGACTATATTCATAATCTGTGTATATGTGTGTCCATGTTATATCAGAATTTCTTTCGGAATATTTATAGAATTTTTTTTTAGTTATATCTGCTTTAGGGAGAGGGAGATACCTTGCTTTCCGTTGTGTGTGTGTATGTGTGTGTGTGTGTGTGTGTGTGTGTATGTGTGTGGTATAAAATGTACTTTTAAAAAAGACTACATGGTTCCTGTTGGCCTAGGACTCACTACATAGATCATGCTGACCTTGAACTAGAAAACCTCTTCCTGATCTTCTCTCTTGTGAGTTCCTAAGCCAGGAGCAGCCAGATGGGAGGCACAGGCCCCACAAGTCGCAGGGGAGACGCAGGGCAGCAGGGACAGGATCCTCTCAGCTTCCAAGTGACAGAGGTGGAACAGCGACCTTAGCTGCCCCTTTCCCTGTAAGTGGAGGGCCTGCCTCCAGGGACTGCCTTGACCCGGAGTCTCAGGTGAGAGCCACCATCTTCTCTCCTGTGAGTTTCTAAGACCAGAGCAGCCAGCTGGGAGGCACAGGCC
>NW_022196896.1:137508511-137524927 GCF_008632895.1 Mastomys coucha | reverse complement strand
TTTGTTTGTTTCTTTGCTTTTTGGAGGGGAAACTGGGAATGGAGAAATTTAAATGTAAATAAAGAAAAAAAAATGAAAACCTCTTCCTTAGCACATTAGTGTTGAGATTACAGACATGCCACTGTGCCAGTGTGATAGTTTGATATATTCCTATGTAAGTAGCTATGATTGTAATTAGTACCTTTATATCTTTCTAGTACTCTTGTCCTCTGGCATGGAACATCACAACACATACTTTTATCATCCTAAAGGAAAATATTTCTATGTCTTTAGTAGTGGAGAGTTTTATTTTTCAGTTCTCTCTAGTCTGGTAGAACTTCTTGTCTGGTATCTCCCAGATGCCTCTAGTCTTGCTCCTTCCTGGATGTGTTTGTTCCATCTTATGGAACTGAGATAAAAAAAAGTTAGAAAGATTTTTAAGGTACAGAAAAGGGATGGATTCGATGAGCAAGTAAAGTCCTGCCAGTGATGTCAATACTTATTTTTCTCATCCAGTCTAACTTTGGCTCTGAGGCACTTCTGATTCATGTTTGCATTTGTTGCCTTTGAGTAATTCACAGTAGCAGAGATGTTCTGGGAAAATCACTCTTCCTGGTCATATTGCTTGTGATGTCCCCATTATAGTATCTGTGATGCTGTGGAGAAAATAAAAAAGTTTTGTGCTATTAAGATCTGGGACCTGCCATAGGCATTTGTAAATAAGCAATGCAGATTCAATATGCATGTTCAGGTGAATACCCTCTATGTAGCATGCTTCTTATGTGTGTAGGGTGGCAGAGCTCCTCATATTTAAAAGTTCATAAATGCCTTATAAATTAATTAAACTTTTAAAATAAGTAACTTGTTATTTTAAGTTTAGCTGTCTGGTTGTGATTAATATGTAAGTGAATTTTTAAATATTAATGAGAAATGACTGCATCTTGTTATTGTAGCATTTGATTACAAATACTGAAATATAATTAATGAAGAAAATTATTTTAGTAATATTAAGGTAACATGTCAAGAACATTTTATTACTTTGCTGGTCAAATTTTATTCTACAAATCATTGTGGGGCCTATCACATGCAAGGAGCTGTCAAATGCTACTTTATTAGTTTCCTCTATCATTTCATAGCACATGTTGTGTAACATAAGAGTAGAAATGATTTTAGGTTAGTGAATACAGACATTTTAAAACATGAATAAAGAAGAAAACATTGCCAGAATATTCTCCATATAAAGAGCAGATTCAGGCACTGGCAGAGCCTCTCAGGAGAAGCTATATCAGGTTCATTTTAGCATGCACTTGTTGGCATCCACAATAGTGTCTGGGTTTGGTAACTATATGGGATGCATCCCCAGATGAGCAGTGCCGCGGACCGGGTTTGTTGAGGGGACCCCAATTTCTACAGGATGAAAATTCTGGTCAGGTGGGTAATAAGTCGGCGGATGACAAACAGACTCGAGACACAAGGGTGTGTTGAATCTGAATGTATTTGTGCAAGGTGAGAATCAGGCTTAAATACCATACAACAAACAGGGCAGATGTCAAGAGTCACATAGGCAGGTGAGGGTTACAGCAGGGGACGCAAGACTGAAGTCACTAAGCCAAGTGACACCCACACCAAGGTCAGCAGGGTCTGGTAGCTAGGTGTGAGGCAGGAAGAAGAGGAGTGAAGCCCTCCCTGTTGAGGTATTTTGATATTTCTAGGTTAATTCTCTGGTTCTACTGGAAGCAATGACCAGGAGATTTTAATCTAGCATTTCCTGCTAATTCTCTGGTTCTAGCCTGGGGCAGGCAGTGGAGAGTTCCGACCTGACCTAACACTTCTAGCTAATGTCCTTGAGTGGAAGCCCTTTGATTACTTTCTAGTACGTAAGACAATAAACTATCTATTGCCCTAAGGAATGTACTCAACCTCTATTGCTAGCTCTGGGAAGGCAGTATCCTAGAGAGAGATTACACGTTATGGGAAGCTAGGTGATAAACCGGGATAGGTTAGAAACCTTGTGTCGGCCAGGAGACAATGCCCAATCTTAACTATTTACGAATCATTTCTTGGGGTACCTTTATGCCTAATTATGAGGCCGTGTTGATGATTGGAAAGACTAATCTGGAACACGTCTGAGTTAGGGGATACCAGCGACTAGTCTGAAATCCAGGAGGCACAGAACTCCTTTTGGGGTCTTATTGCCTCTTATCCTTTATCAGGATTTTATCCCCGATATTTTGGATGTGACTGGAGTAGACAAGTGTGTGTAGCAGAGCAGTCTATAGATTGCCTTTCCTTTGGTCTCTGCTTCACACTTTGTATCTCCTCCCATGGGTATTTTGTTCCCCTTTCTAAGAAGGACCGAAGTATCCACACTTTTGTCTTCCTTCTTCTTGAGCTTCATGTGGTCTGTGAATTGTATCTTGGGTATTCTGAGCTTCTGGGCTAATATCCACTTATCAGTGAGTGCACACCATGTGTGTTCTTTTGTGACTGGGTTACCTCACTCAGGATGATATTCTCCAGATCCTTCCATTTGCCTAAGAATTTCATGAAGTCATTGTTTTTAATATCTGAGTAGTACTCCATTGTGTAAATGTACAACATTTTCTGTATCCATTCCTCTGTTGAGGGACACCTGGGTTCTTTCCAGCTTCTGGCTATTATAAATAAGGCTGCTATGAACATAGGTGGATGCTCACAGCCAACGATTGGACTGAGCACGGGGTCCCCAATGGAGGAGTTAGAGAAAGGACCAAAGGAACTGAAGGAATTTGCAGCCCCATAGGAGAAACAACAACATTAACCAACCAGCAC
This sequence comes from Mastomys coucha, assembly GCF_008632895.1. Classification (NCBI taxonomy): domain Eukaryota; kingdom Metazoa; phylum Chordata; class Mammalia; order Rodentia; family Muridae; genus Mastomys; species Mastomys coucha. Next base: position 137,522,137 of record NW_022196896.1, on the reverse strand, counting down.
CCCACCAGAGCTCCCAGGGACTAAACCGCTAACTAAAGAGTACACATGGAGGAACCAATGGCTCCAGCCACATATGTAGCAGAGGATGGCCTTGTTGGACATCAGTGGAAGGAGAGGCCCTTGGTTCTGTGAAGGCTCAATGCCCCAGTATAGGGGAATGCAAGGACAGGGAAGTGGGAGTGGGTGGGCTGGTGAGCAGGGGAAGAGGGATTGGGATAGGGGTTTTTTGAGGGGAAGCCAAGAAAGGGGATAACATTTGAAATGTAAATAAAGAAAATATCTAATAAAAAATAAAGAACAGATTCAAACCACAAAGTAAGTGGCCAGGAGTTTTGACAAAATTAGATTTTGATGTTTCAAACTAGTCACCTTTAGCCAAATAAAAAAGAAAGAAAAAAAAAACAAAGGCAATTTGTAGAAACAAATGTCAGAAAAATAGTTCATCAGAAGTTTACATTTCATGACAGTTCTGCTGTTGTTCATAATATTGCAATATATCCTTCTTAGAGAAGGATATATGATGTTCTTTACTTAGATAAAGAACATTAAAAACAATATATGCCTAATATTAACTATAATTAGAATCTAGGAGGAAAGTAAGAAATTATTGAAAAATAAATAATTTCCATGTATTATCTTTGCAAAACTTTCAAATACAACCAGAACAAAGACTAACACCCTTAGTTTCGGTTCTGAGGACCTTCATATTCAATATATACATCTTCTACCACTGAGCTATATGTCTAACTCATCTTAGTGGGTTATTAAAAGTTGGAAAGCACATGTTAGGGAGAGGATGAGGGAACTTCAAGAGAAGAAATTGGGAGGGTATATACTTTCTGAGATATATGCATGAAATTCTCAAGAATAAAAAAAGTCTAAAAATGAACAAATATTAGAAGCTTTGTTCGGTTTCAAGAGATGACTAGTTGGGACTCTGTCTCCCCCATTATTTGGAGACTCATTAGGATCACCTTATATTTATTTTAGGAAGTTCCCACTGAACTATGTTTCTAAACTACCCCTCACATCCTCTTTTTCAGCCTCATCTTACCTTCTCCTCACCACTTGATCCTCACCCTCCAGTCCCTTCCATCCATAGTCTACTCATTAAAGCTAATCTATTCCCCCCAGGGAGATCCATGAGTTTCCCCTAGTTCCTTTCTCTATACTTAATCTCCCGGAGTCTACAGATTGTAGCAAATTTCTATATATAAGTGAATGCAAGCCATATTTATCTTTCTGGGTCTGGAATACCTCACTCAGATTTAATTTTCTAGTGTTATCCACTTGTCTGAAAATTTCATGATGTCTTTTTAAAAGCAAAAAATCAACTAAATAATACTTCATTGTGTAAATGTGTCACATTTTCTTCAGCCATCTATCTGTTGAGGGACATATATGTTGCTTTCAATTTCTGGCTATTATAAATAAAGCAATAATGAACATGATTGAGGAACATCCTTACAGTAGGATGAAGCATCCTACTGTGTATACCTTTTGGTATACAGTAAAGTGTTATATCTGGGTCTTGAGCTAGACTGATTCCCATCTTTCTGAGAAACTACCATACTGATTTCCATAGTGGCTATACAAGTTTGCACTCCTACAAGCAATGGAGGAGTGGTCCCCTTATTTCATGTCATCAACAGCATAAGCTGTAATTTGTTATTGATCTTAGCCATTCTGATATGTATAAAATGGGATCTCAAAGTAGTTTTGATTTTTTTTATTTCCCTGACAGCTAAGGATGCTAAGAATTTCTTTGTTTTTCATACATTCATGATTCCTGTATTGAGAATTCTAAGTTTAAGCCTGCACCCTAGTTTTTAATTTGGGTTACTTACTTTCTTAAGATCTAGTTTCTTAAGATCTTTGTATATTTTAGATATTAGTCCTTTATCAAATGTGGAGTTGGTAAAAATCTTTCCCATTGTGTAGGCTTGCACTTTTTCCAAATGATGCTGTTCTTTATCTTACAGAGCTTTTCAGTTTCATGAGATTCCTTTTTATTAATTGTTCATCTTAGTGCCTATGCTCATGGTGTTCTCTTCAGAACATCTTCTCATGTGTCATGAGTTCAAGACTATTTTTCACTTTCTCTACTACCAGATTCAGTGTATCTAGTTTTATGTTGAGGTCTTTGATATATTTATGGTTGAGTTTTGTATAGGGGGTAAGTATCTACCTATTTGCATTGCTCTACATGCAGCCATCCAGTTTGGCCAGCACCATTTGTTGTAGATGATGGCTTTTTTTCAAGGTTGACTTCTTGGCCTCTTTATCAAAATTGATAGGTATGTGGATTTATGTCTGGGTCTACAATGTGATTCTATTGATCAATATGTCTTTTTATCATGCCAATTTTGTTATTATCACTTTTTAGTATATCTTAAAATCTGGAAAGAGGGAAATGTGATACCTCTAGCAGTTCTTTTATTGTTCAAGACTGTTTTAGTGTCCTGGGTTTTTGAGTTTCTCTATAACACTGAGAATTGCCTTTCAAGTGCTGTGAAAAATTATGCTGGAATTTTGAGGTAAATTGCATTGAATCTATAGATTGCTTTTGTCAGGATGGACATATTTACATAAGTTGCCTAAAAAAAAATTATACCAGGAAACTAGTACAAATAATCACTTTCAGCAAAGTAGCTGAATAAAAGATTAATACACAAAAACCAGTAGCCCTCTGTCAGGAGTTGCCCTGCCACAGTGGGAACACAAAAGGGATTGGAAAGGATGACTCATATCCTGCCAGAGGTTCAATACTCTGGGCTGCTGCAACAGAGTGTCTGTCCCTGCGCCCTGTTCTGCAGGATGGACATCTGTATCCCAGTCCTCCGAGAGCAGGGGGGAATAGCTGAGGGAGTCCTTGGGCCTTACAGAGGCCAAGGACGTACATTCTAGCTCCTTGGGAATCACAGGCAATGCTGGACACCCGTGGAGGAGCTGAGAATGAATTGGGGGCCCCAGAGTAGCTCAGTCCACCCTGAGGCTGAAGGGAGAGAGGGGGCTGGGGCAGGAAGTGGCTGCCCCATGATTCAGGCGAGGCAGGCACACAAGTGGGGGTGCGGGAGTTCTCAGTTGTCTAGTGGTTGCAAATGCTGGGCCCAGGCACATCTAGCTCTAAGGAGGCAATGCATGATTGTAAGATGTTTTGTTATAGAAAGGAGAGAGAAGAGATAGTAGAGGGCAGCTATCTTCACGTGCCACATGGAAAGAGGGGGAAGAAAGAAGAGAAAGCAAAGATAAGAAGAGAAGAGGCTAAGAGGGTAGAGAAGAAGAGGAAGAGGAAATAAAGGGAGGGTTCAAACCGCCCCTTATATGGTAGGATGGGCTATCTGTCTGTGGAGCAAGGCATACCTGGATGTGGTCAAATGACTGGGGGTGGGGTTGGGGTGGAGTCCAGCCAGAATGCTGGGAGCTTGAGGTATTGTCTACTTGTTGCATGAAGCTTTTAAATCTAGAAGATTTTGTTCAATCACAGGAAGAATTACTGCAGCTGTATTAATCCACATGATCCTTTTTTCTTGCTCTCCATCTGAAGTCTATCTAATCTTCAAGGTCAAGTTAAAATTATATTACCTTCAGCTGCAAAACCTACTGTGACTCCTTTATTTTTGGAATGGATAGCATTTGGAAATTGTCTTTTCCTAATGTGAATTCTTTATCACCTTGTTGAGACCCTTTTGAATTGTTCAATTTTGATACCTTGTGTCTTAATTGCTTTTCTATTATCATGAGCAAGATAACATAGAAAATATTAAATTTGTGGCTTATATTTGCAGAAGAAAAACATAGAAGTATGTTTTAGAGTTAACCATCATGTCTGGGAGTACACCTGCAATCAATCAGACAGGGATAACATTGGAGTCATAGTAGCACAAGCACAAGGCAGAGAGCTAACTGGAAGTGGTATGGGCTTTTGAAACTTCAAAGTCTACCTCAATGTCATACATCTTCCAACAACTCCATACCTCCTAAATCCTTCCCAAATAGGTTGACCAACTGAGGACCACACATTGAAAATATATGAACTTATGGGGCCATTCTTATTAAACTTACCACATATTATAATTAATAGAATATCATATGTAGCATTCTTCAACTACATTATTAATTCCTTAAGAGAATTGGTACTTCTTTGCATGATTTCTTGTCTATTATAGTTTTATCCAGGAATATGTTTGAGAGATACCGTGCTTGGGATCATGCTAAATTTTAGAGTGAAACTCATGGTTCCAATAGTTAGACCATACATAGTAGAGCATGCCCACAACCCCAGCATTTTGGAGGAGTAAATAGAAGGAGATCTCAGTTTACATAGCAAGATTATGGTAAACCTGGGCTACCTGAGACACTAAAGGAGGGGAAAGGCTATTAGTACCACACAGAAACAGACATTCAGTTTTAATGAAAAATAATAAGCATATTATTTTATTTATATCAAGTACCATGAGAATTGAGAAATGTCACCCAAACATCTGACTTGGTATTAAGAGAGAAAACACCTTGCATAAAAGTCTTAGAGGAAAAGGGGTTTTTATAAGGTTGATGGAAGAGGATAGAAAGGTACCTAGGTATATCATGGTATTGAGGTATGGTGAAAGAACAACAGGCCTCTTACTGTTGGAGACAAATCATGAAGAGATTTTATTACTGGATGCCTGGGGAGATTTTATGAGATACTTTTATTTCCCCAGAGGCATTGGCAAAGATTCTGAAAATAATAGAGGTTTCCTGATTTATATTTTAGGAAGACCATTCTTTGTAGAATAATTGGGTTAAGTGTATGTTAAGCAGGGTACTTACTTAATCACTTAAGAAGTATGGAAGGTTTTTTTTTTTTGTACCTGGAGAGACAGCCGTGGGTGCTGGGAACTGAACTCTTATATATTTGGTTGTGAGCCTAGCCTTTAGTGGTTAAGCCATTTTTCCAGCCCTATTAAAATGTTCTTGATGAGAGAATATCTTGTGAGCTGTATGGAAGCATCATCTGTCAATAAAAAAGCCCATGGCCAATAAACTGAGGCAGGAAATAGGATGTAGGAGTTCCAGCAGAGAGGGAGAGAGAGAGAGTGGGGGAGGAGGAGTGTTATTTTGGGAAATAGGTGTGGGAGATTGGCCTGGAACTCTGGAGGAGATAGTCCTATAAGCCTGAGGAATGGAGGAGCCAACTACATGTGAAATACATAAAACAGAATAAATGAGTTAGATAAGTTATGAGTAAGTTGGAGAAACAGCCAAAGCTTATGGCCTAAGCATTTATTCAAATATAATTAAGTTTCAGAGTTGTTATTTCTGGGAACAAAGAAGTCAGATGAAAAAGCCTGGGGCTACAGTACAAGTCATAAGAATCACTGAAAGTTAAACAGATTTAATGATGAAAATCTATGTACTTTGGCACTGGCTATAAATGGGAGATGCAAAGCCAATGTCCATGTAACTCCTGAAGTATGACAGAGATGGATCAGCAAAGATGTTATTGGAAGAATGTTGGCTCCTCAGTGGTTCCTTTCTATGTGTTGAATTTGGGATTGCTCTTGGTAAGCTTGGCAAGCAGCAAGGAATAACAGAAAATGATGTAGCGAGAAACAAGAACCAACTAGAACTCAATGGCACCTCTCTGTCTGCTCTCCACTGCCTCTAATTGTATATGCTTCATTCAGCTGTTTGATGTGGCCAGTTCTAACACAGAAACACATGGAGAGGAAGTCTAAGATATTTTATACACAATGAAAGTACTACCCAAATACAAACTGCTATCACTTGGACATTTGCATCAGCATGTTGTATCCTCTAACCTGGACCTTTTTCTGTGTGCTCTGTCTCAGCAAATGGCTTCCTCAGTTCTTAGTTACTAAAACCTTCCTTGGAAGTCTTTTAAAATATATTAAAAATTAATTTACACAGTAATTGTACATATTTATGGGATATGTGACATTTTAGTACAGTATGCAATGTGTAATGATGGCATCAGGGTAATTGGCAGGTCTGTCACTTCAGGCATACATTACTTCTTTCAGTCTGGGATCTCCATATTGCCTCTGTCAGCTGTTTTGAAATAGTTACTTATTTAATGTCATTGTCACTTTGCTATGTTTCAGAAAAATTTTACATTATTCTATGTACATATTCAGCTACATACCTCTATCATTCACTCTGGAAGTATCAACAACTATGGTCTCTGGTGTCTCTTCTCTATTTGCCACTGCTGTTGTTCTAGCTCAAGCCATTGACATCCTCTTGGAGAAGAGAAATTTGAAGCAGAAAGATCACATCATTCTTTATACCTTCCACAGACATTCTACACAGTTATAGAACAATATTGCTAAGTTTAAATGTGACGACTGAAGCTTTATTGAAGTTATTTCTTTGGTCTGAAATGTTTACAGGATAAAACAGATATTTTGTGCAATATACAAGGCTCTCTAACATGTCCCTTTTGCTTTGTTTACTGTGCATTATCTTTGTTTCTTGGCTTTCTGCTCTAACAAGAGGTAGTTAGTGACTTGAATGCGGCCATATGGATTTGTGTCCTTATGGAAATAACTATCCTTTCTTGTGTTCCATTGTAAGGTTAACTACCCTTACTTGTGTTCCATAGTAAGATTCTTTAGGCAAGTAAAGAATCAGGAGTCAGATATCTGGTGGTGTCAGATATAAACAATAGACCATCTTACATATGAGTTCATATGAACTCTTTTTTTCTTTTCTTTTCTTTTTTTTTTTTTTGTTTTGTGGTGTATTAGACATTTAACTGAGGACTTTTCACATTCCAGTGATGGCTTCTAAATTATAGTAAGGAAACATATCTGTTTTATAATCCTAAGGAGTAAGAAGCTTCTGTGCCCTTATCTTCAGAGGTGTTGCTAAGAACCAGGGAGAAAGATGAAGGAAATGTTTGGTTGACTTTCAGAATATTTAGATGAAAGGAACAAAAACATCTAAAAGCCAACCAAGCTACCTGTTTTATATTACTGTGACTGAAGCATATTTCAAGTAGTGTGCAATCTGCAGCAGGTGAGGAAATAAGTAGTCATAAAACTATTAGTGATGGCCCTGTGCCCCTTCCTCAGCCAATTCCCTGTATTTGGTTGCTAGAAGTAGGCATGACATTTGGTTGTGGTAGGCACATGTCAGGGCAGAGAATATTCTTAATAATGAAGATTCCCCCTCACCTTTAAGCAACAGGTCTCCCTGCATGTCTGTATATCATGACCTTAGTGAGTTTAAGTCTTTATTTTCCAGAGGCAGACTTCATTTTGTCTTCTTTAGTTTCTACAAACTCTCTTCTATACCCTGTTTAAATGTCTCCTTTCTGGTCTTCTGCATCAATCACTTTGTTTTTATTACTTTTGAAAACTTGTTAGTTTGTAGATTTAAGTAGGAGATTTTAAGGACAGTGAATATATTTCATGTACCTTTATATCTAACACTATCAAGTAAAGTGCCTTAATAAATCACTGTCCTAAGAACTGTTAATTGAGCAGAATAGTGAGTAGGGCAAACATTAGGAGGATTGAATGATCAAGTGATCAAGGGGCTTGTGGAAAGCCAGACTGAGGTGATAAGAAGCTTTGAGTAAACAGCAGGTGCAGCAAAGGGAGGTGAACATATTCCTGAACTGGCAGTGGAGACATTTTAGCTATGGTCATGACTTACTGTATCTAGATTCATCAAATATCCACATTATCTCTGTGTCTCTAAGAGGGCATTTCAAAACTATTGCCACTGTGGTCATTACTAGGTTGTTGAGGTTTGTGATATGTAGTGCTTTTGAAGCTAAGTAACAACAAATGGGTTCCACACAGATGAACAAACCTCTTGAACATGTACAGTACTTTATTTCTTTGTATTTGATGAGTTTTTTTCCCACAGGACATTGTATTGTCCATACAGTTTGAGCCTTGTTACATACAGGATTTGTTGGAAATTTTCTAAAGACTATTTCAATGAATAGAATGTTTATTACTGTAGTGATAGAGTTTGGGTGCCATGGAGGGTATCATCTTTCAGGAAGTCTGAGTTCAAAGTGTGTCTCTGTTACTAACTAGCCTGGGTTTGGAGGACTTGTTAATCAGCTGGAACCTTCCCTTGTTTACCTTGTCAGGTGAGGATGTTGAAAGAAGGCAGGCCTGAAGGTCATCATTGTTCTGTTATTTTATCTTTCTGTGTTCAAATTTGAAACAATCAAAGATAGCCATTTTCTACAAAATTGTCAATGGTGCTCTGTGTTTGCTTTCAGAAGGACAGATGACAAAGTATAAAAGGGGTTCTGTAATAATCGGCGTGGGTAACCCCACTCGCAAAGAACCAAGAAGGAGACCACTGCAAAAGCATGAGGTTAATTTATTAATTGAAACTGGTATACCAGGGTCAACTCTGTAATGGAGACCAGAGCAACCAAGAGGAAACAAGGCTCTAAGCTTTTATACCATTTCAGAACAGAGTTTTACAACTTACAAAGTTACAATTTACAACATAGGCTAGTTACACTTTATCTTGTTCATTGTTCTTTAGTTTCTATGACTTTTCCTAGGGTTAGGATAAGACACCTGTGACTCACAGGAGGGGTGGGGGAGATCCTCTCTCAGAGGGATGTCTCCTGGAACCAGCACATTCCTTTGGGGATGGGTGCTTGCTCTGTAAACTCTCCTAAAACCCCTTTGCCTAAAAGATAAGGGGACTTCCTTGCTTTCCTGTAATTTTATGAAGCATCCCCATTTGGCTCAATTTCTACAGTTCTTAAATAAGGGATAGTAGGTTGTGATAGCAACACACACATGTGTATTTAGAAATATATAGACACAAACATATATTATAAGGAAAAGAACAACTGTTATTGTTTATTACCCAGGAGTTTGTTAGAATATCCTTTACCACATTAAGCAGAATTTCTATAGTAATGTGTATAGTCTGAGAAGCAGTTACACATTAGATAGTTACTAAATGATTACATAAAATAGCCCTGCAGTGCTCCCTAACAGCAGCCATCTACTGTTCTAAGTTACATGTCAGATTTCAGAATTCAGAAATAATTGTCTTTATGTTGCTCTTCTCTCTTTTACATTTTTGTCTGTTAAAACTCATAGAGAGTGGCCTTGACAGTTCAAACTTTTAATTAGAATGACTCTCTAACCACAGTGGGGTATAGTAAATATTTCCCTCTGACTTTTGGAAAATATGTGAAAGAAATGTGGAGAATGCTGAGAGACAGGTGTGTGTTTGTGTGTGTGTATGTGTGTGTGTGTGTGTGTGTGTGTGTGTTGGATAGGTGGGTGTAGCTGCCATAGCTACACAAACTGGGTTCCTGAAAGAGAGGCAGGGGCCTAGGGGAAAATAGGGAAATCGGACTGTGAGAGAAATAACCAGACCAAATCAAAGTGTTCAGATCAAGGTTCAATGTGTATTTCAGAATCTGAGAATATATAGGCAGGGAATCCCATCCCCCAGTAAGCCAGGATCTTGTGGCCTAATTAGCATCTTGTTGTTCTGTCCAGAAGGCAGGTGAAGCAGCTCAGCAGGGCGTGACTCCTAGCAGGAACTTCTGCTGAGGCAGAAAAGCAGCAAGACAAAAGTGCTTTCTTTATCTCAGGAACTCCACCCTAGTGGGCTAGCTGCTTTGTGGCAAGGACAAGGTCTGGTTCAGCCCACTTGAGGCTGTGGGAGGTCACAGGTAGGGAGGGAAGGAGAGAGACAGAGGAGAAATTTTCTTATCTTCAGAAAACTAGACTTGCCAAAACACCGAATTACAAAACAGGTAAAAAGACTGCCAAAAATAATGAAAACAAAGTAGATTTAAAAGACGGGGCAAAGCTGAGTGGTAGAGAATAAACCTATTGTATGTAGGCCCTCTGTTTAATCCCCACAGCTACAACAACAACAAAGTAAAAACTGTAGGGTAAATTTTTGGAAGTATACACATGCCCCTAAGCCTAGGAAAAGGCCCACACTGTCTTTCTCTGAGATGATGAAGTCACTGAATTGCAAAGTTAAATGCCATGTTCCCAGCACTGTGAACAGGGTTCATGGTTGTAACTTCTTGTGACTTTTGATTTCAAGGAAGCAGGAAAGAGAGGAAAATAAAAATATCAAAGTGTGATGCTTGACTACAGGAGGCAAAGGCCCAAATAGTAATATATTTATCTCATCTCTTTAAGAACCCCTTTATGATAACAAGTCCAATACAACCTAGCTCATTAGAAAACCAGGAGATCAAAATATCAGCCAAAGATACAACATAGAATGGAGAAAACAGAAAACAAAGAAACTGGCTAGGAAAATGCAGCTGCATTTGCTTTGTGAGTTAAAAAATACATCTCTCAATATACTGGAGCCCAGAGTAGAAGAGAAGACAGAAGACAGGTGGACAGCACCAAGTAAGAGTTGTTAAAAACCTTTAAATTTCCATTAGACAAGTTGACTAGGAAGCACATAAGGCAAATAGAGGACCTCTCATTGAGACTTTAGAGTTGACTGTTAATGTCAACATGAAACAAACTCAAAACAAATAGGACAGGGTATACATGGAGCCACTGAAGAAGAAAACTGAAATACTGAAATGGTAAAAAAAAAACAAACAAATATTGAATGACTTCTGAAAACTCTTTGCATAAAGAAAACCATTCATCCATAGATTCAATATGAGAAACAGATCTTGGAACAGCCATGGCAGGGGATACTGGAAGTCTTCCAAAACCTAGTGTTACTACTCCTGAGTGTGGGGCTGGCTCACTCTTGACTGCTCAGCTAATGAGTGACCATGTGGCAGTTAAGCCCGTTGGCATGCAGTACCCAGTGGTTGCCAGGACTGTGATGTATGTTTCTCTGTCACCTGCTCTCCAAATACTAAATCATGCATATCTTTATTGGAATTGCAACATTATTTTAGCAGAGTTTTTTATCTTTATGCTAGAGAATGTTCCATGACTATAACAAATATTCAAAATATAATGGCTCAAAATATGTGATTTGATTGATTTTTGATTGCTGAAATGGCCCAGGACAAATGTAGCAGGTTTCTGAAAAGATAGTCCTTCCCTCACAATAATTCAAACCTGCTGTGCTATCACAGGTCACTGTCCTATCTGTTCCATGATTACTGTCCTTAGTCCTTTGTTCACTTTCCTCTGCTTACTTGTTATTGCATTCCACAAAAGGTGTGAAACATGGATTCTAAGCTCTCTTATGAGCTGGGCCTGGAAGCAACACACATCTATGCACAGTGCAATTGTCATTTTACATTGTTCACTTTGTACACAGAAATAGATAAAAGAGGAGGAAGACTCCCAGAGGGTAGAGCAGGAGCTGTGGAAAACAGCAATTCTCCTTAGACAGCTGATGCACGATAAGCACTGAGAAATTTGCCACTTTTCCAAACCTCATGATGCTTGTCCAGCTGGATTCCACCATTGCCTTGACTGACATTTCTCATTCTTTCATTTTATGAATTGTAGAGACTCTCAGGAGTTCTATGTAGAAACATCACCTGTCAATAAAAATCTGGTCAATGAGCTGAGGCAGGATTAAAAGGTGGGTTATCCGCCAGAGAGGAATAGGAATTCTGAGAAAAAGTCAGGCATGGAAGGATTTTGGTTCTACGCAGAGGATATGGAGGAGAGGTAACTGACCCTGTGGCACACATTAAATAGTATAAATGGGTTGAATAAGTTAGAGTAAGTTGGGAAACAGCCCACACTTAGGTCCTGGAATTTATTAATAAATAAAAATTTTTAGTCTTTCATTATTTTGTATGATTATATTCTATTCAATAGCATGTGAGCAGAAGTGATGTGTCTTTATGTGTGGCTCATATATCATCTTATGGATGCTCCTCCATGTTCATAGTTCTAATGTGTTGCTATTACCACCAACATTGCAGGATGCAGAGTTGAATGATCATGTAAACTAGAAGCCCCCTGAATTTTAACCTGGCATATTAATTCCTTGAGCAAGAACTGTTTTCTCCTTCTTTCTTTTTTTTAACAATGATTCCCCCCTTCATCTTTTCCTTCCCCCTCCCCTTTCCTTCTCCCTTTTTCCTCCTTACCCACGTGTGTATGTGTGTGTGTATACGTGTGTGTATGTGTGTATGTGTATATGTATGTGTGTGTTTATGTGTGTGTATGCGTGTATGTGTATGTGTGTGTTTATGTGTGTGTGTGTGTGTGTGTGTGTATGTGTGTGTGTATATGTATGTGTGTGTGTGCGTGTACGGGCATGCATCTTGGAAATGGTGGTAAATATATGATCAGAGGACATGCTGAGAAATCAGTTTTCTCCTTCCTCCCTTCATATTAGTTCCAGAGATTTAAGTCACCAGCTTGGGCAGCAAGTACCTTACCCACTGAGCTATTTCCCTGGTTTTGGTTTCTTTTCTTTTAAGCTATAACATAATGCATTTATTCATTGAGGCTAAAGTTAGACGTCTAGCCTGTGCCAAGTAAGAAAGTGGAAAAAAATTGGTATGACTCTTCATAATTTTGAGACACTAAAGATTAGGCAAAATCATTTGAGAATCAAGTAAATGAAATCAAGACACTTAAAAATGAAAAAAAAATAAACTGTCCTCAGGTTGATGTAGAGAAATGTTTGATGTTAATGGAATTTTTCTGATTAGACCTTAAGGAGAGAAAATATAACTCAAGGTTATTAGATCTGGGAAATTGTCATTCAAGCATGAAGAGAAGATAAATGTGTCGAACACACAAAACCTTAAGGAATATCATTTTTGTTTTTTCATGTGAGAAATTATGAGAAAATCTTCAGTTCTTTAAGTGATAAGGTGAATATTGTGGTAGAAAGATTAGTAGAGCCATATTGGATTTATGTAAATAGAATTTATGGTGAAAGGTCAAGAACACAAAAGAAACACCTGTAACATGAATGTGTCCAATAATACACAGAAAGTACAGGCACTATTAAACAAATGTAGGATCAACATTCATGAAGGAAATGCTAGTGAAATGTACAAGTAGAACTAGAATTTTATTGGTTATACAAGGTTTTATCTCACCTTTGTAACCCCACAAGTAAAGAGGTTTAAAACTCAACAAAGGTTGTAAAAGATTTAAGTATAAAGTAGATTTGTAAGGTAGGTTTACCTGAGATATACCTAAGTCTGCATTTTAACAAAAAAACCCCTTTTACATTACTTCTAATATAATCATAAATAACAACCACATTTATGTCACTATTGTGACTCCAATAATTATCATTATGAACAAATTTTATAATGTATGTGTAATAAATTAGAACTTAAAAAAAATCAAAGTTCCACTTCACAGACATGGAAAAACTTTCTCTTAAACATTTTATGAACATGAACTATCAGAGAATACCAGTAATTAGAATACCATATAGTGGACTTCTTGATTTATAGTAAGAGTAATAGTTAAGGGTAAATCATAGCTGTATATACTTACAGCAATGAGTGAAGAACATATGTATAACTTAAGTGTGCAAGCACAGGAGGCAAACAAACAAAAAAGCACCAAGAGGAAAAGGAAAAACTAACTAGTAAAAGAATAGAAATGAGTAACCTCAAAATTGAAAATGAAAAAGCTGTTTGTGTGTACAAGGAATATGTCTTCAAAATAAAGATGTAGATACTAGGCAAGGGGT
>NW_022196896.1:137506052-137508501 GCF_008632895.1 Mastomys coucha | reverse complement strand
AAAAAAAAAAAAAATGACCACAGTTGGAAATGAAGTTAAATTAATTATAAGAGACTGAGTTTTCTCCTCATGTAATGACATATGAAATCTTTTGAAATGTATACTTTCCTAGGTCAATAAAATCTATCAGGAAAAATTCTAGAGAAAGGAGAAAAAAAATGAAGGCTAATTAACATAAGAGAAATTAAGTTAGGAGAGCACTAATTATCTAAAAATGTTTGTGTAAAGAAAGTTTCATAGGGAATAAATCTGATACATTTGTAATTATTCCAGAGCCCCAGTGAAGAAGTGGAAAGCGTCTGTGGTGGCTTGAATAAGAATGGCTTCCATAGGCTCATATGTTTGAATGCTTAATTACTAGGGAGTGGAACTCTCTGATAGTATTAGAAGGATTAGATGTGGATTTGTTGAAGAAGGTGTGTCACTGGGGGTGGGCTTTGAGGTTTCAAAAGCTCATGCCAGGGCCAGGACCAGGCTCACTTTGCCTGTGGATCAGGATGTAGGTCTCTGCTACTTCTCCAGTACCATGCCTGCTACCATACTTCTTGCTTTGATGATAACAGATTAAGCCTCTGAAACCATAAACAAAACTCCAATTTGTAACCCTCCTGCTTGACCCTGCCTGCCTCTCATAACCACACCTCTCTGCCCACCTTCTGCTATTTGTCATGCCTCACTCCTGGTTCCAGTTACACCGGAAGTCCCACCTCTACAGAGACTAAAGAAGCTGCTGATTGGGCCTATGCTGACAAACTTGGGGGAGGGTTTTTGCCTCACCTATTCTACCTTTTGGCTTGTAACAAAGAGATTATTATTAAATGCAAGATGGCTGAGGGATCACACTTGAGTGCTGTCTAATTTTGACTTTCCATGTGGACTAAGGTAACATTATGGCTAGCCAATTTCCTCCTGATTCCATATTCCAGATAACCCAATCTTATTGTTGCCATTGGCTGGCAACAGGTGACTCCCAAACATGGGGCTAGATTGGAGAAAGAAGGAGCAGAGATGTTGGGGACCAGCCAGTGGGCCCACACTCCGTAGGTGCTCTCAGACTGGAGATTTATTGAGAACCTGTGAATACAAGTGGGTGAGAGAGAGACAAAAGAGATGGACACCAAGTATGCTTTATCAAGGTGTGTCTTTACTCAGGGGAAACTGGGTTTATATAACAAAGAGGCAGAATTGAAACCATGAAGGCAAACCAAAACCCACAATCTAACATAAACAACAGACTGGAGGAAGGAACTTCAAAGGCAAGTCCGACAAGGTGAGACAGTCTTTGATCTATGGCAGTCAGGCATCCGCAGGTGGCAACCACAGTCCTGGGGCTGAAAGAGAGTTTCGCTTTCGGAACTCTCCGGGCTGAGGGGGAGGGAGCCCACACAGAGATCTCTTAAATAATTATTAAGGATGTACCGCGGGTTCCACCAGGGTATGGCAGGTTTTACTGGGGTAGTTTGAGGCGATGCTGGCCCAGAAATGTATGTAGCAACTTCTCAAGGTAAGTGCGGGGTTATTTAGAAGGCTGGCTAACTCTGGAGAGATGGAGACAGCCTTTTCCCCTAAAAGCTCAGTGTTTGGAGAGCTAACGGGACCTCCCAGAATGCGGAGGTACAGCACAGCAAGGGCGGGCCGTACGGAGGTTCCACCTTCTCTGTGCTTCTTTCAGGAGAATTCTCTGGTTTCTGTACTGTGTTTTATGGGTTATGTTATGTGTAAGTTTGTCTTGTCTTGGATGAATGAGATTGTTATTTATGTCATTGTCTTACATCTTTGTCCTATTGTACACGAGGTCAAGATGGCGGCAGAGGCCCTGCCCACTCACAGTGGAGCTCGCAGGCCGGGGCGGGAAAAGAGCCTTTGTTAATCTGCTTGGTACACTAGATCTTCTGATCCTCAATAGGGATAGGCTATCCCTGGCAGGCAGACACCAAGTTTCCTGAGCAATGGCTCGCAAGAGAACGGGCATCTGGTTGCTTCCTTGGCCTGCTACTGTTCCGGGGGCATCTTTGGCTTGTGGACACTGCTGGGGGCTCCGTGGGCCTGCTGTGTGTGGGCGGGGCGCAGACAGGCCGGTGGCTACACGTGCAGCCAGAGGGGGGGGCAGAGCCCACAGGCTGAGCCAGCTGGCGGGCGTCTGAGACACAGCAAAACGACAGAGCAGAGGCCTGGGCTGGCAGAACATTGTGGCCAGGTTTCCCCAGTTGCAGCAGCGGGTGACAGGCGGGCCCAGGGCCGTGGCTTAGGGGTTTCCATCTTTCTGTTCCCCGGGGTGGACGGCTGGCAAGCTTGGAGTGGCCCCAGACTTAAGACCCTGCGAGGCTGTGCAGGGGTCACGTGGGGGCTTCATGGAGCCAAATGCGAGCTGGTTGGAGCCTGTGACTCTCTGGGCCGGTCATAGGATCCTATGACAGGGAGGCCATGCTCATAGACTTGCGGGGTGGGG
>NW_022196896.1:137491764-137505968 GCF_008632895.1 Mastomys coucha | reverse complement strand
GAGTGCTGTCTAATTTTGACTTTCCATGTGGACTAAGGTAACATTATGGCTAGCCAATTTCCTCCTGACTCCATATTCCTGATAACCCAATCTTATTGTTGCCGATGGCTGGCAACACCAATTAAATGTTTTATTTTATAAGAGTTGCTGAGGTCATGGTGTCTCTTCACAGCAATGGAACAGTGACTAAGACAGCATCTAAATCTATTGTATTCTTTCTTTGAAGTGAGACACATTGTTACCAAGGTACTGCAAGAAACAAGAGGCAATATGTTTTTGGTTTAAAAGTCACATATCACTAACAGCAATAATCTAATAATTAAAACATGTCATTTCAGTAGTTTTTAAATGGTTCTGTACTATAAGGTAAATCATATGATTATCTTCAAGTATTTTGGAAAATCAAAAGAAAATGAAATGTGAGCCTGCACAAAAGATTACAAATTGTCTGACTGTGTATGAAAATATCAATAATAAGAAAAGCTACAGAAATAGAAGTAGGTTAGTAGTTGCTTAGTGCTAAGGATAGGAAAGGATGAGGTCAGGAGTCTGGGCAACTACATACTTGGAAAGACTCCTGAAATTAGACTGTGTGATGCCTACACAACTGTGACTATACTGATAGGCAGTAAGTATATGCTGTTAGCTGTTGAATTACTATGGTATATAAACACAGCTCTGACTATACTGACAGACAATAAAGTGTATGCCTTTAGCTGTTGAATTGCTATTGTGTATAGACCACTTAGTGAAGCTATAAATGGACACTGAACATTGGTGATTTAAATAGTCTTTGTAATAAAAGATCATTTCTTCCCAAATTTACTCTTCTATTCCTCTCTCATCTCACCCCAACTGAACTCTACTTGCTCCATTTATTCCTGACCCCCCCTCATACCATTTGTGCACACAAAATCAGAGCAGAGAAAACTCTAGAATGGAGTAGTAGCAAGGTGATCATTCCCACTCTTACCTGAGGAGCTCTTAAATGCTGATGACTAGTGAAAGAAACAGTTAGTCTTCCTTAAAGATACAGACCCTGGGAGGCTACCTATGCTCTAGAAGATGCATCTCCTGGCAACACTAAATGGATGGCATGAGTTAAACCACACACACACACACACACACACACACACACACACACACACACACACGGAAAAGGTGGAGAATAATAGTGCTGGGGATAAGAGAGGAATTGCAGAGGAGGGAAGAGGGTAGATTTGATCAAAATACATAAAATGCATGTATGAAATTATCAAACAAAAATATTTCTGGTGAGATTGTTTGCAGATAGTGTGACTAGCTGGAGGAGAATGAGAGACAGAAGAAGGTAGAAGAGGTGAACAGGTTAGAAGGGTATTGTTTATGCACCTATGGAAATGCAATAATAAAGGTCCTTATTTTGTATACATGAAGTATTTAAAAATGTATTCCTGGATAAACCCCAAATGACAACCTTGATTGGAAGGAGCCATGGCATTTCCTAAAGATAAGTGGGACAAAACAAATGTTCATACTACTTACTTGACACTGTTCAGAGTCCAACCAATTAGACAAAAGTCAGAAACTAGAAAACATGTGAAAAAGACAAATTGTCATGACTTCTAAATTCTATTATTGTATTGTAGAAGAGGAAGAAGAAAAAATATAAAACTATCAATTAAAACCAATAAGATGAGTGAATATGAAGTTAATGAACATTTACCAACAGTTCTTAGTTTTGCACATTTTTATTAGATATTTTCTTTATTTATATATCATATGATTTCTCCTTTCCCAGTTTCCCCTCCAAAAAACAAAAAAAACCCAAAAAAACAAAAAAGAAAAAAACAAAAACAAAAACAAAAAACAACAAGAACAAACCCCTGTTGCCTCCTCCCCGCCCTACTTGCCACCCCACCCTCTCCCACTTATTGGCCCTGGCATTCCACTACACTGGGGCACAGGCCTCTCCTCCCATTGATGATTGACTTTGCAATCCTCTACTATACACATGTTGCCAGAACAATCAGTCCCACCATGTATAGTCCTTGGTTGGTGGTTGAGTTCCTGGGAGCTCTGAGGGTATTAGTTAGTTCATATTCTTGTTCATCCTAAGGGGCTGCAAACCCTTCAGCTCCTTTGGTCCTTTCTCTAACTCCTTCATTGGGGACCCTGAACTCAGTTCAATAGATGGCTATGAGCCTCTACTTCTGTATTAGTCAGGTACTGTCAGAGCCTCTCAGGAGACAGCTATATCAAGCTGGCTTGTCCTTCCTTCAGTCTCTCCTCCATAGTTAGTCTCTGCAACTCCTTCCATGGGTATTTTGTTCCCCCTTTTAGGAAGGAATGAAATGTCCACATTTTGCACATATTAATCCTGCAGTCTATTTAGTTGAGTAAGAACTAGCTCTTTCGTAGTCCTTATATCTTCTTTATGTCTCCTTTCTTTGGCACTAAGGTCATAAGAATTGTTAGTGTACCTTACATGCATACAAAATCACCAAAAACATATAGTTAAAAGTCATATAGAATGAAAAGTAACAATGATAAACAAAACAAAACAAAAAATTCCAGGATTAAACTTACTAGTCATTCAGTAAATGACACAACTTTCTACTCAGAATAGGACGTTTCTTTAAGCCTTGTTCACATGCCCAAGATGTTCCTGGGCATCATCCTGGGTTTAAATCTCTCCGACCCTGAATGTAAACGTGCTTAAAGAAACATCCTATATGTTAAGAGGCAAATACTGCTGGGCAGTGGTGGACTATGCCTTTAATCCCAGCACTTGGGAGGCAGAAGCAGGTGGATTTCTTAGTTTGATGCCAGCCCAGTCTACAGAGTGAGTTCCAGGACAGCCAGGGCTACACAGAGAAACCAACCCTGTCTCAAAAAACAAAACAAAACAAAACAAAACAAAACAAAACAACCTGATATTATCTACTGAGATAGAGGGTGAATTTTGTATGTAATGGAACTTCCATCTAATAACAGTGGGAGATGGAACTTCCTCCAATGAGAAGTAGCATGTAAAGTGGGTGAGGAAAATCATCTAAGAACATGGGTGCCTTTCCTGAGAACCATAGAAGGGAGGACATTCATGGGCCATACTGTACTAACACACCCATCCATGATCCCACCCATCTTATGTTTCTTGTTTGCACCATTTTCATAATTTCAGCTAAAATTTTATATTGGTATCAAAATTGTAATGCTATGACAGAAATGCATGCTTAGTGCATATATGGCCTATGTGTAACAGATATTTGGTTTTACTAAAATGGTAATTGACCTTTGTTATCCACAGAAGCAAATGTATAAAGGCAGAATGTACAATAATACTGGTATAATGATCTCTCTCTCTTTCTCTCCAGTCATATTTTGGTATCATGATCATTCTTTGATCAGATTTCAGAGAGAGTATTTTTTATTTCTTTTGAATTTAACTTTGTATTAAACTCATGGAATAGAACAATGTTATGATGAAACAGAGTATACTATTTGTTAAAAGTCTTAAACACCAAGAACGGAGAGATAGCTAACTGTTAGGTGTACTTGCTGCTCTTGAGATCAGCTTCCAGCACTCATGTGGTGGTTCACAACCACCTGTAATTCCAGTTTCAGTAGATCTGTTGCTCTGTTCTGGCTTTTACCAGCACCAAGTATGCATGCAGTGTACAAGCATATATGAAGGAAAACATTCATATACATAAAATAAAAATTATCAAATCTTTAAATATAATAGAAAACACACATGGCCCTTACTTTTAATAAGTATAATTCTGCATCCTGCAAATTGGAAAGCTAATCACCCATTCCACCCATGCTGTTTTTTTTGATTCATTTTCTGAGCTCTTCTCTTGCAAATTCCCAATAGAGCCCATCTCACTTTCCTTTGGATATGTAGCAACAGCTAGGAGTATTCACAGACAACTCTTGAGGTAACAGTAGTGGAAATATATTAAAGTTGAATTACATTACTTGGCATCCAAACAAGAAGAAATTTTAATTGTATTATTACTTTTTTGAGATATGGTCTTATACAGTTGGGCATGAACTCGCAAATTTCTTGCCTTAGTCTAACAAGTATCCCACAATAGGTATGTAGCATCAAGTTCAGAAGGAAAAATGTTAAGTTTATCTGTATAATTAGATAAGAATTTTGATGTGTTGTTTGTTCATTTTCTCTGAATTCATTTCTTTACAAAAAAGTAAGCCAATAAAAAAGAAAAAATAAAGATAAGAAAAGAGCTATAAAACAAAACTGAGCTGCAAAGAAAGCTCAGTTAGTAAAGTGTGAGTGCAAGCAGTAGAACTTAAGTTACATGGCTAGAGTCCATGTAACAGGCTGAGAGTTGGTGGTAGAAGCTTGAAATCCTGTTGCTAGAGTAAGAAGACAGGAAAGTTCACTAGTCAGCCTGTCTAGTCAGGAAGTTCCAGGCCAACAAGAACAAACTGAGGACTGACACCTGCAATTAACCTTAAGTTTCCCCAAAAATGTACATATATGTGCACATATGTATGGGCACACATATATGCAGAAAAAATGTCAAAGTGTTCCAGGGAGTTTACCATTGCCAGAATAGGTCAGACAAGTTACCTGGGTTCCTTGAATTTCTGCCAGCAGAATTAGTTCCAGACCAACAGCAACAGAATTATTTTAGTTTCAAGTGAATGAAGTTTTCCAGTAACACTGAATGCATTGTAAGTTTCAATTCTGGCATCCTTACTGAGTAACAGTCAAGGCAGTTTAGGTAGTTTAGTGCTTTTGTTATTATAAATCCTAATATTGGGATAAGAGAAATTGGATGCCAGGTACCAAAACCCAGTGCATGTTATGCAAAGGTCACATGTCAATTTGTGGCTGTAGATAAAATTTGAAATAAGCTAGGTTACTACATAGTGTTAATTATAATTTCTAGCTCTTTAAAATTACCTAGGAATCACACAATTTCTCTATGAAGTAGTTCTTTGTGGGATAGAAAACTGGTTTCTGCATATTTTGTATAATATTAGCAATTTCCTTTTTGTAAAGCTTTTCTATACTTAACCTTAGAAAAGGATCTGTTTATGACTTTAGGCCAGTCAGCCTGAAGAGGGGGCACCAGGATGGCAGCTTACTCAGGGAAGGACACCTTCATAGATGTCTGGGGCAGATGGCTCAAGAGTCCAGTATTAGCACTCTGAGTCTTATAATTAATGCTGTAACCTTTCAGTTTGGCCACAGATTTTAACTGTGAGTTCTGGTGATATAAGCAGGACCAGCCATCAACCGAACAGTTTTTAGAGTGGCTATAGTTGGGAATACAATGACAGAAATAAATGTTGACTTGGCTCTTATGAAAGAACTTTAGTTTTGATTTAGATTTTGTTCTTTTCTAGATATGATACTGTAAATAGGAAGCAGGTGGGGCTTTTCTTGGAGGACTCATTTTTTCTTATTTTATTTTTAACCAGTAAAAAGGAAAAAAACCATTAGCCTGATATCTGAGAAGGATCACTGGCATTGACTATATAGAAGATCCAGAAATTTATAGTTTTCTGCAAGGCTAGGGCTGTAGCCTAGTGCTTTGTATGTGCTAGATTAAGTGCTTTTAACCATTGAGTGGCATCTCTAGCTTGAAAAAATTTACTTTATGCTTATAAATCCTAATTTCCTTTAAATTAATAGATTTATTTTTTATTTACAAGAATTATTTTCTGCTAAACTCATAGACATACCCATCTTGAGCTTTATGATAATACAGTTCACCACAAATTAAATATATTTATCACATATAATGATGCTAGAATATTTATACATTGTGAAATGATGAAATTGAGCTAATTAATGGATCTGCCATATCACACTATTATTTTTGACATAAAATAGCATTTATGAGCTATTGTATTAGCAAATTTCAGACACAGGGGTCATTGTATTTAAGAGTAATTGTTATACTCCACAGAAGATTCTAGTTGTTTCAGTTAGAGTTAAATATAAGGATATTATTTGCTTTGGAAGATCCTGATTTCTGCTGGTAAACTTACTAACAGATTCATTAAGTCTAGTTGTCCACATAGAATAAATTTTTGAGATGCTACTGCCCATTTGAGTGTCAGTTTTCTTTCCAGAAGCAGTTGTTTTGAGTTACCTGTTGTGTACAAATGAATTATGGAAGGAAAATAAGGCTTCATTACTGTCAGTAGCAGAGACTGAACTAAGACACCTTTGTGAGGACTCTAAGAACTATAGTATAATGTCAGTATGCTCATTTGGAGTACATTTTAGCAATTTTTGAGTCCAACAACAATAACAACAACAGCAACAACAACAAAAACCAATCAAAACCTTTTCTTAAAATATCAAAACACCACTAAGATTAGTCATCTTTGTAAAAAAAAAAAAAAAAGAAGAAGAAGCTTTATTGGAATACAATAACTTTGTTCATGCTTATACTATCTCTGGATGTCTTTGCACCAAAATAGCAGGACTTCATAGCTGCAATAAAGATGTGATGGCTTGCAAGCATAACATATTTGCTAAATGGCCTTTCACTCATCTCTGCCCTAGAAATACAAAGTTCATTGTCCCTTTTCTAGAGGAAAAATGATGATACACATGAATAGGCTATTCTATGCTTCTCCTTCCTGTTTCTGGGGGTGAATTAGAAATTACCTTTTTACTTAGTACTTTATCTGACTTTCATGGGACCTCCAAGTTGGCAAATGGGTTCTCCAGCTTCAATTTCTTTCCTATCACTTTAAACCTCTAGCTCCCATCACAGTGGCCTTCTGATTCCTCAGAACCACTGTTGGACCTACTTGAGGACTTGTCAAAAGCTTAGAGAACTTTTGTCCTATATCTTTAACATATTTTTTCCTTTAACACTGTTTCAATGTCCTATGATCAAAGATGACATTTCTGACCAGTGACATTCCAGGATAGTGATATTTTCCCATTTCATGAATTGTTAACTTATTTCTCTTTTATAATTTCATTGCACAAATAACCACCTGAAATTATATAATTTACTATCTTACTTTTAATCACTATCTATTTTCATTAAATTTTCAACCCTATTGAAAATCTACCTATAGTAGCACCCTGGTACAGGAGAGGCTGAGCATGTCTATTGTGCCTGCTGAAATGCTATACTATAAAGTGTATGTTGGATAGTTTGGCCCCCATGTACGTTAACATATGAAAAGGTTCTTAATTTTACATTCAAAACCCAATTTTACTTATAAAACCCACCAGGGAGCATTAACAAACACTTCTCTTTGAAAAATGTCTTTGTATGTTTTTTATTAGTTTGTAGCACTCAACTTTATAATACTACTCTACTCAATTCCCAGGAGGCACCAAACTCTAATATCTGTTTTTTATTGTTTGTTTGTTTTTTCTGGTAGCCATTTTTAGACACTTCAATTTCAGCTATTAAACAAAGCATACATGTTGAATTATGTAACATTCCCCTCTGTTATGTCTACCTAGTGTTGTGCTGACTTCACTTTAGTATTTTACTATAATAAGAAAAACTGACTAGTATAGATATGAAACCTAAACATCTTAGATTTTAGTAAGTAGATTTTAATCCTTGCTGTACCAGAAATAGGGCTCATTTATGTTTGCTGTTTTTGTTTCCAGATATGTTTCATGTACAGTAACACACTGTTCTAATTATCTAGGCAAAAAGTATACAGAATCTCGGTGAACAACTGTTAGTTGGAAAGGCTATCTGACTCCATCTAAAGAGATGATTTGACAAACTTCTAATGGGTTCATAGAGTTGATGTGGTAATTCTGATGTAGCATGGTTAAACATCTGCATTATAATACAGAATCAACAAAGGGAAAACAAAGCAAAACACACTAGCTGGCCCAGTTACCCTTGCTCAAGATACTTGGAATGAATTATAAGTTACAAAGTAGGTAATGTAAGTCATTGAAATTGGTTATTGATAAACTCAGAACTGTTGTTTATGTAGTGTTGTTTACTTATGAGAGATTTGGGGCTCTGTGAATCTAAAGACATCACCAGAGCTACTCTTTAATTAGTAAGATGCTGGAGTACTATAGTAAATTACGCCTGCTGTGAATTAAATGACCCCTCTGGGAGGGAAGCACAATTTGTCTCCTCATGAATTTAATTTGTACCTAATTTGTGATGAGCATTGATATAGCACATTCTTTCACTTAATGCTGAAATTGTAATTTGTTTTGCTTGGATGTTAACTAGACATTAACTAGATTTACAATTACATAGTTCATTTCACTCTCCTTGTCTGCTAGTATTAGTTGGTGCTATCACTGCCAGCTCATAGTTCATTTGTGTGAGGTTAAGTACTATTAACTGGATACATTTTTCTGTGTCTATATATATGTGTATGTATATATTTGATGAATAATTGCCTAGGCTAAAAGCTTTGGCTTGTTCACCAACTAGCTCATAACTTAATTATCAATTTATTCTGTTGTATTTTTTCCACACAGCTAGTTACCTTTCCTTAGGTTTACATAACAGTCTCCTCCAGAGGTTGGGCTGACCCTCCCTTTTTATTCTATTCTATAACTGCTTTATGGCTGGTCATCTTTTTCTCAGTTTCATGCTTCCATACAGTTCACAAGGGATTCATGCAGCTGTTTCCTTTAGGATTCTGGAAGAATTTCCTGCGCTTGACTTTTTCCCAGAATTCCTCTCTTTCACTACTAGAACTCCAATTTCCAGTTTCCTAATTGAATGGCCTGGAACTCACTATGTAGATGAATCTGGTTTTGAACTCACACAGATCTGCCTGCTTATGCATCTAGTCCAATGCTGGGATTAAAGGCATAAGGCATCACACCAGGTGAAAATTTTATCTCTTAATATACTATCATGCCTCTGAGGAAGGGCTTTAGAATTAGGTTGTCTTGGACTTAAACGCTACCTCTGCCATTTGCTATGATTATTTGGTAGCAAAGAAAGGGAGAAATTTTTTTACTACAAGACATAATTTTATTCTTTTGATACTAAAGTTAGTCTTCAAATTGTTTTTTATTTTTTTACTACAAGACATAATTTTATTCTTTTGATACTAAAGTTAGTCTTCAAATATGTTTTTTTTTTTTTTTTTTTTTTTTTTTTTTTTTTTTTTTATCCAGCACATTGTAAGAATATCTGTCCATGGAACTTTTACTAGAGGTGCATTTGATGCTTAGGCTTTATTGGGAAAGCAGCTTGATTCTTCTACTTCATCTGTACTACTTAAGAGAGGAAAGAAGTTAATGACACAGGCATTCAACATGACCAGTAAATGGCAGTTAAAATAATCTTACCTGAACCCAATCACAAAAGAACACACATGTTATGCATTCTCTGATAAGTGGATATTAGCCCAGAAGATCAAAATATATAAAGTACAAACCATAAACTACAAGAAACTCCAGAAGAAGGAAGACAAAAGTGTGGATACTTCATTCCTTCTTAAAAGGGGGAACAAAATACCCATGGAAGGAGTTGTAGAGACTAACTATGGAGCAGAGACTGAAGGAAGGACAATCCAGAGACTGCTCCACCTGGCCATCTTTCCCATATTCAATCATCAAATCCAGACACTATTGTGGATGCCAGTAAGTGCTGGATGACAGGAGCCTGATATAGCTGTCTCCTGAGAGACTCTGATGCCACCTGACTAATACAGAAGTAGAGGCTCACAGCCATCCATTGGACTGAGTACAGGGTCCCCAATGAAGGAACTAGAGAAAGGACCCAAGGAGCTGAAGGGCTTGCAGCCCCTTAGGATGAACAACAATATGAACTAACTAGTACCCTCAGAGCTCCCAGGGATTAAACCACCAACCAAAGAGTACACATGGTGGGACTTATGGCTCCAGCAGCATATGTATAGCAAGTAGGTCATCAATGGGAGGAGAGGCCCTTGGCCCTGTGAAGGTTCTATGCCTCAGTGTAGGGGAATGCCAGGGCCAGGAAGCAGGAGAGGGTGGGGTAGTGAGCAGGGGGAGGGAGGTGTGAACAGGGGTTTGTTTTTGTTTTTGTTTTCTTTTTGGAGGGGAAACTGGGAAAGGAGATATTTTATGACATGTAAATAAAGAAAACATCTAATAAAAAAATCTTACCTGATGATTTATAACTATTTGTACATTTCAAGTATGTGAACTACCATCATGAAGACAATTAAAAATAATGAACATTAAATTATTGTGGAAAATTCATTTTCCTACCTCAACAAAAGTAGTGTTTAAAACTGAAGGAATTTCCATGGACATCAAGCCTTCTTTACATGCAAATTAATGGAAATATGAAACAGACAGGGGTGAGGAAGTGGGGGATATCTCTAGGATGAGACAAAGACCTGGGATAAGGGAGATGCCCAAGAATCAATGGGGTGACTTTAGCAGTAACTCACTACACTGGGGATATGAAACCTGCAGAGACCACCTCCTGTAGCCAGGCAGGAACCCCAGTGGATCCATAGAGACAGCCATCCACAAAACTTTCAACCCAAAAGCTGCCCTGTTTTCAAGAAGTGCAGATACAGGGAATGGAGTAAAGACTGAGGGAATGGCCAAGCAATAAGCAGCCCAATGTGAGACCTATTCCATGAGCAAACACCAACCCCTAACACTATTAATGATACTATGTTTTGCTTGCAGACAGGAATATGTTGTTCTTTGAGTGACTCCACCTAGCAACTGACTCAAACAGACACAAACACACACAACCAAATAGTTGATGGAGCTTGGGGACTCCTATGGAAGAATAGGAGAAAGGAAGCGTATGAGGTCTCCACAAGAAGAACAACAGAGTCAATTAACCTGGACCCTTGGGGCTCTCAGAGTCTGAACCACCAACCAAAGAATATACATGGGATGGACCTATGGTCTACCCTCACATATATAGCAGGTATGCAGCTTGGGCTTCATGTGGGTTCTGAAAAATTAGAACAGGGGCTACCCAAAAGCAGTTGCCTGTAGGTGGGATATGTTCTACTAGCTGGGCTACCTTTTCTGGTCTTAGTGGCAGAGGAAGCACCTAGCCTGCAAAGACTGCCAGGCTTGGGGGATACCCAGGGAGCCATCACTTGCTCAGAGGAGAGGGGATGGGTGGTGGGGGATGGGGCAAGGATTATGGGAAGGGGTGGCCAAGAGGGAGTGAATGAGCAGGATGTAAAGTGAATAAGTAAAAAAATTAGATATTTGAAGCTAGTAAAATAATGTATTTTTCTAGTGTGAAAGATGAAAGCTGTGAACTTTTTTCCATGCTTAGAAATTTGCATGTAGAACTAATTTATAAATAAAAGTGTGAGATGGAAAAAAAGCTGAAGGGATAGAGTTGTTTTAAAAGATAAAAGAAGTGAGCTTTGAACAGATTACTTACTTATGTTTTATGTTTATGAATATTTTGCTGGCATGTATGTATGTGTACCACATGCATGCCTGGTGTCCTAAGAAGTTAGAGAGTGTATTGTTTAACCTAGTAACAAAAGGTTGTAAGGTACCATGTGGGTGCTGAGAACTGAGCCTGGGTCCTCTGCAAGAGCAACAAATACACTAAGCTAACCCTTCTGCTCCAGAAGGTGTTTCATTAGGAATGTGTATAAGTTTATAACCCAAAGCTAAGAACGAGGTGAGCACTGAAATTCTGTATTCCCATAGCATTTGAAGTTAACTGTCACCTTTACAGCTCTCAGCAGTGAGGGATAATGTGAGGTCACAGGGCTTTTAATTTGATGTAATTTCACTTGACAGTCTTTGCTTTTGTTTCCTGTGCTTTTGGGTTCACATTCAGAAATTCCTTACCTATGCCAGTATCCCAGTGCTTTTCCTATATTTTGATATGTTGGTCCCCTAGCTTCAAGTTTTCCATTTAACACCATGCCTTCATCCATGTTGAATGATTCAGGACAAGAAATAGGAATTAAGTTTCATTTTCTCATGAAGCTTGTATAATTGCAGATTTCCATGCAACCCCTTAGGTGGCCCTTAGCTTCTTGATACTTCTGTTTGGTGCTAAGAGTAGAGAAGAAAGGG
The DNA here is from genome assembly GCF_008632895.1 of Mastomys coucha. Classification (NCBI taxonomy): domain Eukaryota; kingdom Metazoa; phylum Chordata; class Mammalia; order Rodentia; family Muridae; genus Mastomys; species Mastomys coucha. The sequence continues at coordinate 137,493,970 of NW_022196896.1, read as the reverse complement.
TTTTCTCAGCTCCCATGTACGTAACTTTTGTTTCCCAATCACACTTCCCATCTTTCCTCATTAAGATGTCAATTACTGAAAGTACAGTGATTATTTTATGAGGCTTTTTGTCTTAAGCAGTTGTTCTTGCCCTCTCTAGCTGGACTTCTGTCATAGGGAGGAGGGTACTTCTCAGATGAGGCTAATTCCTTCTGAAGGAGCTTGTAACTTTCTCTTTATGTTCTGCAAAGTTTCTTTACTTTGCTGCTGAAACCAGTTGTTTTTCCACCATCAGCTTAGGATAGCCATCTATCCTTAGGATAACTACAATCCATGGCTTGTCTCCTGATTCTAGCAGTCCATACATGATACCACTCACCACCTGTGGTCTCACAATTTTCCTGTCATCCTAAAAGTTACATTATTTTCTTTTGCACATCCCCTCTGCCACATTTTATTTCTTCTCTGGCAGTTTGCCTCTTCCAGAATATGATATATATACATCATGATGTGTATGTAGTCTTTTGTATGTGGAAATTTCCACTTGTAATGCTTCTGAGATTACTCCATGGTATTGTGTGTGTATTTTGTTTTGGTTCTGAAGAGTGGTCCACTATGTAGTTATAAACTTGCTTATTCCTTTGCTGACAGATATTTAGATTGCATCTATTTTTGATGATTATCAATAAATCAACAAATAGTTGCAAAGTTTTTGGAGTAGCTATATTCATTTTTATTGAGTTACTATCTGAGCAGGAGTGATGACAAATTTTATGTTAACTTGGCTAGCTAACATACCCGTGTTAGAGAGAGGGAGAGAGGGAGAGGGAGAGAGGGAGAGGGAGAGGGAGAGGGAGAGGGAGGAGAGGGAAGGGAGATTAAGATTCTTTGAATGAGATCAACATTCTGATCAGAAAATTGAGTAAAGGAGATTGTTTAACATGAGATGTCTTGCCTAATCAGTTGAATGTTTGAGTAGTACAGAAGAGTGCTAAGAATGAGACTTCTACTGCATGGTAGCCTTTGACCAAGGGCATTGCTTAGTATCTTGTTTTGGATATGAACTGATATATTGATTCTGTCTAGATGCCTAGCTTGCCAGATTTCAGACAAATTATGCTATTGGCTTTCCTGACTCCCAGACCTTCAGATAAAGACTAAATCCTAGACTTGCTCTAACCTTGCGCCAGCTGATTTTGGTCTTCTGTAATCAAATGAACTAATCTTCCCTTTCCCACAAATGTAAGTGAATATAATATTTTACAAAATTCACAACCTGCCTTCTGGTCTGTCTGGGCTGGTGTCCAGAGCAGACCTTGGGCACAAGATCCACAGCCAGTCCCACAACACCCAGAGGAAGCTCCACTCCCAGGCACTCTGACACAGCCAGGATCAGAGGTGAGGAGGAACCAACATCTGTCCCAACACTGGGAGTAACTGGGACCAGTGGGACCAAACACACAGGAACTACGGCAGCCCAGTGACTCGAGTTCCTTCTGGTCTGTCTGGGTTGGTGTCCTGAGCAGACCTTGGGCGAAAGCTCTGCAACCAGTCCCACAACACACAGAGAAAACCCCACTCCCAGGTGATCTAACAAGCCCAGGATCACAGGATCCCAAAATGGCAGGATCACAGAGACAGCTTGACTCTGTGGAGTTCTGACAGAATCAAGATCACGGGAAGAATGGCCTCCAATCAGATTTAGCAAGGGCAGGTGGCACTAGAGATAACCTGATGGTGGGCAGCAAGCATAAGAAAACAAACAACAAAAACCAAGGTCACTTGGCATCATCAGATCCCAATTCTCCCACCATAGCAAGTCCTAGACACACCATTACACCGGAAAAGCAAGATTCAGATATAAAATCACTGCTCATGGTGATGATACAGGACTTTAAGAAAGACATAAATAGCACCCTCAAAGAAATACAAGAGAACACAGGTAAACAGCTATAAGCTCTTAAAGAGGAAACTCAAAATCCCTTAAAGAATTACAGGAAAACACAATCAAACAGGTGAAGGAAATGAGAAAAACTATCCAGAATCTAAAAATGGAAATAGAAACAATAAAGAAAACAGAAAGAGAGACAACCCTGGCCATACAAAAGCTAGGAAACAAATCAGGAGTCATAGATGCAAACATCACCAAAAGAATAAAAGAGATAGAAGAGAGAATCTCAAGGGCAGAAGACACCATAGAAAACATTGAGACAACAGTCAAAGAAAA
>NW_022196896.1:137464014-137490477 GCF_008632895.1 Mastomys coucha | reverse complement strand
AAACAAAAAGACTTTATATATTTATGTTCATTTAAGAAAATACTAGTAGTGATGTATTATTTTGAAGTTACAGTTAATATGTTTGGAGTTATTTATATTGAGAAAAATATATTTTCACTATTGCTATAGACAAGCATCTACAAAAGTCTGTTAAATTGATTGTTGTTTTATATCAAACAATGTTTATAATACTTATTTTTAGTGTTATAATATTTTGTAAATTTTAAGGAATATAACAAAAATATATTGTGGGTATTGAAGGGGAGTCTCTGGGAGGAGTGGGAGTACAAAAGGGAAATAAAAATGTGATTTAATTCTATTTACTTAAAATATATTTTTAAATGTTAACAAATTCAGATAAATTGAAATCTTGTAACTTTTCTCATCATAATGCAATAAAAGTTTAAAAAAAAAACCAAAATTCACAACCCATTTTCCAAGTTAATGCTACATAGCATTTCTCCACTTTGAGACTTGGCTTTGCCAGTCTTTCCTTTAATAGGAAATGTAACTGTATCATATCTAGGCTTTAATTTGCATTTCCCTTCAACTAATGAAAGTGAATATCTTGCATTTACTTACTATTCATACATTCACATCTCTGGTGTATCAAATACTCAAATCTTTTGCTTGTTGTGCTGGGCTGATAATGTTTATTTTTTATAATTAAATTTTGAACATTTATTATATAATTTGGATTTTAACTATTTTTCTACACATGCAGTTTGTATGTATTTTGTCACAAGGATCTGCCTTGCATTTTAAATTACTTACGACTATATTTTGAAGAGTGGAGGTTTGCTTGAAACTGATTAAGTTTAAATATCAAGTATTGTTTGGGGGCTTTCTTCTACATGCAGGTATCCAGTTGTACCAGCACCATTTTTTGAAGATGCTTTCTTTTTCATATTGTATGGCTTTGGCTTCTTTGTGTCCATGGGTATGTGGGTTTATTTCTGGACTCATGTCCAAGTGGATCAACGACATCAAAATAAAACCAAATACTCTAAATAATGTCAAATTGTATCTTCAAATTCTTCAACTTTTCATTTACTTTGTTTAATATTTATTCTGTTTTATCAAGCATATCAATCATAACTATTCTGCACCCACTCCAATTTTGGGGGAAGAACATAAAGTGCACAGAGGACCAGATTCTGTTATAAGCAAACCTTTGGATAACAATAACAACTACCCAGAGTGTAGACTGCATATTATATTATATATACAAATTATTATTGTTTGTTATCAGATATTTAGGTATATTAAAATACTTGTTTACAAGATGAATACTGAAGTATGAATTCAGGGTATTCATAATTCAGTTTTAAATGGCTAATTAAAACAAAAATGGCGCCTGAATAATAAAAGAAAAAGAGAGATGGAAATACAGAAAACAGGATATCAGTTTTTGATTTTTAGGGAGCAATACATAGATATAATATTCTTTCACTACTTTTGTGTTTTTCTTTCTTTGTTTATTTCTTCCTTTCTCTCTCTCTCTTTCTTTTTTTCTTTCTTTTTTTCTTTCTTTCTTTCTTTCTACCTATCTGTCTTTCTTTCTTTTTGGATTTTTGAGATAACAGTTTTTCTTTGAAGCCTTGGCTGTCTTGTAGCTCACTCTGTAGATTAGGCTCAAACTCAGAGATCTACCTACCTCTCCCTCCTGAGTGCTGAAATTAAAAGCATGTGTCACCTACATATGATTCAATATTTTTCTATTTTATAAAGACTGAAGCTTTATGGTAAGTGTTCAGGACAACAATTTACAAATAAATAAGACACAAAACTGTTGAGGAAAAGTAATGAAAAGCAGAAATCAATAAAAGAGAAAGCATAATTTAGAGTAATACAGAACAAAAGGATATATTTGATTAACTGTAGAATAAAAATACCAGAAATTTAAAGAATAAGAGCAAATCAGTATTGAGAAATTAAGATTTAGACAGAAACTGGAAATATTACCTTCATTTACAGATGTTAGCTTATTTTTCAAAGATCAAAAATTGATGTATAAATTTTTATAATAAAAATGTTGTAACAACATAGTAAGGTAAAGTGGAAAATCGAGTAAAACATAAGATCAGTATATTTCTATTCATGAATTCTAAATAGCAAGTATCATTTTATTCATAGAACTTAGACATCAAAAACAGAGCAAAAGAAACAATTTCAAAGGCTTTACAGTGAAATTTTCAAAATATAAAAATCTTTGTGATATGTTAATTTTTAAAAATATATTTTATTCACTTTTTGAGAATGAATACATATATATTTTTTCATAATCAATCATACCCTCTCAGCCAGTACTTTTCATGCCTTTCTCTATGGCTACCTTTTCATTTCATGTGTATTTTGAAAAATCCATTGAGTCTAATTAGTGCTGGCAGTATGTGCATATGTAGGATCTGCTGAAACCTGTGTAAACTATCATGAACTACATCCCCAAAGAAAGCTGACATGTTGGTTTTTTTTTTTAATGTTTAAAGATGTACAAAATATGAAGATGTCACTTCCCCGACTGGTGTGTGCATTTAATGACTTTCCAGGTAAATTCTCAATAGTAGTTTGCAGGCTTTGTCCAAGTAATTCTAAAATTTACATAAAGTAAAAGTTAATGAAATACCATAAAAATTCATATTAAAATAATAACACAAGGCAATTTATACCTTTGAAATATTTGTTTCTGTTATCAGTATAGAACAGAAAAAATGCATTAATTAGAAAAGTCATTAGCCTACATATTCACATGTGCATACATAAAATTTGCTAGGCCACATATAGAAGCTCAACACTAAAGCTGTAAGAAAACTTAGAGAATGTTCATACATGTAAATGAGGAAAGTACTTTTTAAAGCCATGATACCCATTTAAAAAAAAAAAAACAGATAAATTGAAAACTTACTTGCATTTATCTACAACACAAATACTTTAAGATTAAAAATAAGATACCAATGGGGAAAATCAGCATAAAATTTTCAAATAACTTTAAATTGATATGAGTCACTAACAGGTGTTGGTGGGTAGATGAGAATGAAGCATCCATACCAGAGGAGGATACTTAAGTGGCCATTGACATATAAAATCACTTAACCAACTAGATAACTTCAAATTACAACGTAATGAGAAGCTTTTCTACATGAGCTAGGTCCCTGAGACTTAAAGATCTGTTCAGAATGGAAATGTTCACAGAACCCTTGCTAGTGTAAAATCACCCTTATACTTTGAAAAGTGTGTGTTGATGTCAGGTATAAGGATATTGAACATAGAATTGCATGTTAAGTGCAAAATACTGGAAGCTAATACAAATCTCTCTTAGGAAGGGGGCAAGTAAGTATGGCATCATCACATAATGGAACACTGTAGTTCAATAATGTCTACTAATAAGGTTTTACTACTACATGATTTAACTACATGTATATATGTACATATAATATATACAGGTATGATTCATAGTTGTATTGAATATCATTTTAAGCATTTCTTTAAATTCTTTAAGGAATATTCTTTTGGTTTGGAGAGAATTGGAACTTTCAGAGTAGAAATGAGAAAATGGCAATAATTCTTGATTCAGAACTGGCAAAATGGCTCAATGGTAAAGGTCCTTGCTGCCAAACCTGATAACCTGAATTTGATTCCTGGAGCCCACATGATGTTAAACAAAACAAAACAAAACCACTCTATCAAGTTGTTTTCTAACCTCCAAATCTTCTGTGGAATGCATTCCTCAAATAAGTAGATATAATAATAAAATAATAATTGTTATTATTTTTTATTTTTAAGGTGCCTTAATTTGTTATTGATCTTTTGTATGGTAAATGTAGTTGATTCTCAAGAAATGCCAACATGCTTGAAGGTAATTCAGAAAAGACACTTGGCCTAGAACAGGAGGTTTTGGGTGTTTTTTTTCTGTATTAGTAAAAAAAAAGAAAAGACAGAGATAAACTTTTATATTGCTTTGAGACTATTACATTTATAATTTAAATAGCAGCCAGTATTACTTCTTCTAAGAAGCTAAATGAAGGCATAGAAGGAAGAAAAGGTCATTTGTTTAAAAGAGTATCATAATCAAGAGCACAGTAGTTTGAGTCTCTAATGTGGATGAGATTCCAGCAACAAAGGGCTATCCTGGACTTCAGTGAGTCAGGTGAAGGCAGGTGGCTGCTGAGCCTAGAGACAGAAAGTGGCTGAGGCTATTATAGAAGTCTTTGCCACACATAAGGCTGAACCAGTCTTTACTAGCTCAGGAGCATGGTGTGGAAGCTTTAAAGCATAAGAAGCTATACTCTATTACATGCGGATTTGTAAACTTAGGGTTTGAACTGTAAAGTCATTATATCCCAAATTATTTCATTAGGAAAGAAATGATTGCATGCAGCATGCAGGGACACAGGGAGTCTAATGAAGGAGGAAAGTTCATCTTCATTTGAGAGTAACTGCTTGGTTAATCCCAGGCTGTGTGTGAGAAGATGTCCACTTTTGAGTTGTTGCTCTTTAGTTTTCTGTGTACTCTTTCATTTTCCTGTCCTCAGCATCTGTGACTAATTTTGGAGAAAGTTGATCAACATTTAGATTCAGTCTTACTGATGAACAATCTTAGATCTACACAGCCAGACTCAGTTTTCATAACCCAGGCAATCTATAAAGACATTTTAATGTACAGACCCACTTTGCTTTAAATTAATAGTAATAAAAAAATTGAACAAATCTCCATTTAGTTCTTGGTAGGCTTCCAAATCATTTGGAATACTGATATGAAGTAAGAAGACATGTTAGACCATATAACTTCATGTTATTTTTGATAAAATTTTAAAATGCTCCAGTGGTTTACAGAAGAAGCATTCAAGGTTATATTGTTATTGTTGTTACTATTTATTGTGCAAGCATATGAGTGTGGGCATGGGCATACCATATCATGCATGTGGACATCAGAGGATAATTTTTAGAAGTTGGTTCTCTCCTTTTATCTTGTTGATGAATGGTGTGCTATATTTCTTCCATGCTTTATATTTTGTGTTCTCTAGTCCATGGCCTTTTGAATAATTCTTTTGTCTCTATATTCCATCTTGCTGTAGGAGTGCTGGAATTATAGACAGGCATCAGGCACTGAAATATATTTGTGTGTACTTGTGCGCACTCACATGTGTGCATGCACCTTCATGTGCATATGCCCCCATCAGCATCATGGTATGCAGGTGGAAGTCAGTAGATAACTCATGGGAATTATTTTTTTCTATCCACCATGTATGTTCTGGTTATTGAAATCTAGTCCTCAGGGATGGCACTAAGCACATTAATACCATATCCTAATGAAGCAGGTTGCTGGTCTTAAGTTTGACACTTTTGGTGTGGGTTCAAGAATGGCAGTCAGAGTTGTCAGGGTTGTCTAGCAAATACTTTTACTTGATGAACCATCTTCATTCAAGTTATTTTTTTTTCTTGGTTTTTTTGAGACAGGGTTTCTCTGTATAGCCCTGGCTGTCCTGGAACTCACTCTGTAGACCAGGCTGGCCTCGAACTCAGAAATCCACCTGCCTCTGCCTCCCAAGTGCTGGGATTAAAGGCGTGCGCCACCACCGCCCGGCCATTCAAGTTATTTTAATCTGGTTAGTATACTAGTTTCCTGTTTGTTGCTGTAACAAATTACCATAAACTTAGAGCTTTCAAAAACACCCTGCTTTATAATTCTGTTGGCCAGAAGTTTGAGAGGCCTCACTGAACTAAAATTAGTCTGTAGGGCTGTGTTCCTTGAAGAGCTGGTATGATGCAGCAGGTAAGGGATGAGACCCATTTTCTTTCTCTTCTTTGTTTTAGGAAGGGCTTATGACCTCTTCCGCTGACTCCAATAGTGGCAGGTGTGTTGCTTTTCACATTCCACTCTGGCCAATTCTGATTCTATGTTTCCTTTTAAGAACACTTGTGGTTGTACTAAGGCCATATGGATGATCTCAGATAATCCTCTAATTCTGCAATCACTTCATTAGATAACTGAATTTCTTCTGTACTGATACCTAGATCTACTTTTCCATGAAAGGTTGCATAGGTCTTAGAATTAAGATGTTGGCATTTTTATTGGATGGGAAGACACTGTTTCATCTGCCGGAGGTGAAAAAGCAATTGTTATTAAATCACTTGGAAGTGCTTTGGAGGGCCCTAGGTAACTCTAAAAGCTGAAAAAGAAAATTGTAGCAGTCTCTTGCAATGGAGCAAACACTCAGATTTCAACTTTCTATATAGTTGCTTTTCTTTTTTTTTTAGAATATTGTTTAAAAGGAGAGTGGACATTCATTTCTTTAAGGCTATAGATTGCCATTTTGACTGAAACTTAGAGAGACATGAATAGCACAAAACTTATAGGTTCATATTTTTTTCTGTAGGCTTGAGAATAAACCATTTTGTATTTAGAAGAAATAAAGCTTTATTGCATAGGGTTCATATCTTTTTTGATGCAGAACAATTTGGCCATACAACAACTAGGAAAAGTAATTTGGATAATATATTTTCATGTAGAGGGAGGATTAAGACTATTGTTTAAAAATATTTGATAAAAATATTAACTTTAATATTTCAGTAGAGAGTCAAATAAACCTTGAAGAAGCCATCAACATTTGTGTAATTATTCTCCACATGTCTTCAAGGTTTTATACAGCTTTGGAACTTTGTGATCTACTGGGTTGCTTAGCTATGGCTCTTGTCTTTTTGGATAGTAGAGACTTCAATAATTAAATAGATAATTGTTCTAATGTGGGTTTATCTTTATGTCTACTTCTGGCTTTCACTTAATTGCAATAGAGATAGTAGCTAATACGCTATTTTGTTTAGTAGATAATTGGGGAAATATTTTTTCTTTTTGTTTAGCAAAATATTCTAAAATAAATGTTTCTCTGGGAATTATCTTCTTTGTATAGGCTCCTCAGTGATGGGGTAGACAAATCAATAAATTCATAGTTGTGTTTCATGTGTAATTCACCATCATTTGCCTTGCCTCTGATTCTTTATTTTATATATTTTCTGCTGTTGATCCAATTTCTTTAAACAACTAAAACAGATATCATTGCAGACTGGAAGAAGTTTTTGATCTTGTAATTTCTGAGTATTTAATTCTGTGCCAGGTAGCTGAGGAATTGAAAACAAACAGGGACACCATGACATGGCCTCCTCTCCTCCCCCTCCAGATATGAAAAGGCCCCTGCACATGCTGATAGCTTGCAAATGCAACTGTCTAGGTTACATACAAAATGAACCTAATAAGTTTTTATTTCCCTTGGTGATACACCAACAGCTACATTCAGCTTCTAATAGCCTGCAATTCAGTAATAATAGCTTGGTTCAGTTTAGTTTATTGAAGACATAAAAATACTTGGCAGCCAGAGGCTGAAATGCGTGGTTCAAGAGAACAAGATTCCAGTGGGGACCACAGGACCTGTACATGGAGCATGGGTATTCTCAGTGCTTAGCAACTATGATTTATTCATTTAGTGGGAAGCAGTGGCCCATCAACATGATTTATGCAATTACAGAGTGGGGAATTCTCCACATACAGAAGAAGATTCTTCAAAATTTGGTGCACATATTTTACTGTTTTAATAACTTCCCTTTTGGCAGAAAAATATTTCAACTTCCTGCTTTTCTCAGGAGAGAACTCTTCATTTTTATCCTTTAGGATATACAAATAAATAAAAGAAATAGAAAAAAATACCGAGTTTCTCTCTTCACTAACTGACTGGCTCAGTAGCTTAGGCATTATAGATTTCTGCCGTGAAAATGAAGGATTTCCTCAATTCAGTTCACACATCTTAAAACAAGCAGTTCTACAGGGAATAACTTTATATGAAATGTATTTTTCTAGAAGCAAAATTGAGAAATACTATGGTTGGTCAAAAATATTAGATATGAGGGTCTATCATTGGGTTTTTGGAAAGTTTAGTCAATGTTGATAAAGAAATACATCATATTATCATTTACCTTTTGTATTAGTGTTCTATACAAAATGGAACCAGGCTGTTATTAATGAACTGAAATCACTAAATGTAGCTACTGGTATGTCACAGACCACTCGAGAGAACTTTGTGAGCCACTATTATTATATGAGAAGTGTGCTAATGTCCACCAGTACAATTCTGAGAAACTTTCTTGTATGAGTCAAAATAAAAATCCCCCTCTGTTAACTATACTTTAGATAGAGACCATGTAGGCACTGATAGTAATATCTCTCAAATCAAAATTATCTCACATATGTTGAGGGTCTTCTGGATTCTCAGAGCTTTGTTTTCTCTTTCTATTAAATAAATGGGCTTCTGAACATCTGCCTTTTTACTATATCAGAGGCATGTTGTAAGGATCAAGCAGAATAAACTGCATGAAGAAGAGTAGGTCCACTCAGGAGAACTTTGTGAGTTCTTTGTTTGGTATTATCTGGGAATCACACTAGTGGCCACCAAGAAAGCTAAGTGCTCAAAGTGTTTCTCATTGATCATAGTGGAATCATGCAATTACACAGAGCCATTCTACCAGGTTTTGTTGCTAATGATGCCAGGTGTAACTAGTGATGCATTGTGGAATAAGGGATATGGTGAGATATAGTGCTGAGGTGGGAGGCATCTGAGATGAGAGGCATCTAATGTTGATGTTGGGCAATACTAAAGTTTTTAAACTTTAGTCATCTCAGCTAGAACATACACAAAGAAAGCCCATTGATGCTGTCACAGGCTTGCTTTCACCCAGAGCAGCAGTACATTCAGAAACTTGGGACCAACTAAAATAATAATAATGGTAATAGTAATAATAAATATTTTTATTTATCAAGCAGTTTATCCTGTTTGATCCTTACAGTACAGTTGTGATGTAGTAATAAGGAAGATGTTCACAAACCCATAATTTTATATTTATTATTTTTGTTGTTGTTGTAATTGTATTTGGACACTGTAACCTTACCACTGACAAATGTAGCTGTGTAAAATATGGTTATTACTTGACAAGAGATTGATGCTGTTAGCATCCAAAGCCTGTGGCGACTCATAGGCAGGTCTCACATACCTCTTGCCAGAGCAACAGCCGCCATATTCCCAGAATCCATTGGGCTCACCTTCCACCTTTACCTGTGGCCACTAAGTCAGAACCCATATATATACACGGGGACCATTCCTCCATCTCTCTCTCTCTCCCTCCACTTTTTCTGCACTACTGCCCCCTCTCTCCTTCTCAATTAAACCTCTTACACGTGGAACTGTTTGGGCCTAGTGTGTGGTATGTCCTGACGCGACCCACCATTCTAACACATCAGATGCAATTCTGGTAAAGGAAGTCTTTTTTGTTTAATTTTTGGGAGAAATATAACTGCAGTAAATAAAACATGTAATACCTTTTCAAATCTTTATTTAGTCAGAATAATGACTATTTCATATAATGACCTTTTCTTTTGAAATAGATGTGTCTTCTTTATGAATAGAGGTTTTAGAGTTTGCAAACTGACAACTGATTCATTGCTTTTAAGAAAGTTCAAAGAAAACATTTCAACAACAGGTATTTCTTTAGTAAATCTCACATATGAAAACCCATGTTTATAAAAACAAATTAGTGACTTAGTTAGTTCTATTGTGAAGAGACACCATGACCAAGGCACCCCTTTTAAAAGAAAGCAATTAATTGGGGGCTTGCTTACAGTTTTAGAGGCTTAGTCCATTGTCATCATAGTTGGGAGGATGGAAGCATTCAGGCAGGCATTGAAGTAATTGAGAACTATATCTTCATCTATAGTCAGACAGAAAGACTGGCTTGCTATGGGTTTTAAAAGCTCAAAGCCCACTCCCACTGACACACTTCCTTCAACAAGGCCTACTTCCAAATCCTTACAATTCTTTCAAATAGTTCCACACCATGGCAACTAAGCACTCAAACACAAGAGCTTATGGGGACCATTGTTATTCAAACTAATTCAGTTGGGAATAGTGAGTGATGAAATAAATGGCTTTACCTAATTAATTCATTGTCTCTTCCTAGCTTTAAGGAAGGTTTAACTTTAGCTGTATTAAATGATGAAATAGGAAATAAAAACATTGATAAAGTATATGTAATTAAGGTAAAAGGTTGTAAGAAAAACAGAAAAAATAATAGTTTTTTCTTATTTTAGTGGGATTAAAAGGTTTTACTTGGTCCAAACTTAAACATACATAGACATATGGAAATGCTGAAAGTGAAATGACTTTCATTACCCCCTGTATTTGTTATTGTGTATATACATCATATTTAGTTGTCACTGTACCTATCTTTCAGTGTTCAGCTCAGTGGGATTAATTACATGTACATTATTCTGTAACTTCTATCCTTCCAAGACTCTAGAACACTTTCATCATTCCAAATGACTATCAGTATTACAATTTAAATAATAATTGTTAGCATTTTGTCTAAGCTCTGCCCCACAGTTACCCTGCAACAGCCAGTATGTATGCCTGACTCACTATAAAAGGGGCTGCTTGCCCTCTTCTCACTCTCTTGCTCTTGCCTTCCTGCTCCCTCTCTGTCACCTCACCCCTTCCCCCTTCTCTCCCCATTCCCTTCCACCCTTTTTCTCCTTGTGTTTATGGCTAGCTTCTCTCTCTCTGCCTTTCTCTGCCTCTACCACCCTCTGAACTCCCCTTCCCATGCCCTGAGTAAACTCTATTCTATATTATATTGTCATGTGGCTAGTCTCTCAGGGGGAAGGGATGCCTCAGCATAGGCCTGCCAAGGCACCTTCTTCCTGCAAACCTCACCACACATCCACAAAACATATCCCCTCTTTCTCTTTTTATAAACACATCAATAGTCACATTTTCTACAGCCTTGGTCTTATACCTTGGTGATTTTAAATACTACCACATTATGCTTTTAGTATTATTTTAAACAAGGAATTATTCCAAATAATGTAATTATAATGTTAGGTTGTTTGAACATATTCACTTGGATAAATTAGTAATTGATTTTTAGCTTTCTATCACTATGAGAAAATGTCAGAGATAATTAACTTAAACTGAGGACAGATTTAGTTTGGTCTGTGATGTGTTTATAAAAAGATAAAGAGGTATAAGGGGATATGTTCTATGGTGGTGTGGTGAGGTATGGGGGAAGGGAGTGTCTCAGGGGGCCCATGCTGAGGCATCTCTTCCCCCTGAGGGACCAGCCACAAGACAGCATAGTATAGAATAGATTTTATTCAGGGCATGGGGAGGGCTGTTAAGAGGGTAGTAGAGGCAGAGAGTAGAGAAGTAGAGGTGGGGAGAGGGGGAAAGGTAATGGGAGGAGAGAGGGAGCAATAGGAAGAGGCAAGAGAGAGGCAAGAGGGCAAAAGAGGGAGGAGGGGGCAAGCAGCCCCTTTTATAGTGGGCCAGGCTTACCTGGCTGTTGCCAGGTAACTGTGGGGTGGAGTTTAGACAGAATGCTAACAGTCTGTAGCTTGAGGATTCAGGCTATGATCAGGTAAAAAGTCTAGTTTCAGGAATACATTACTTCCTTTGGAGTTAGTTGAAGTCCCAGAGGCCTTGTTGGGCTTGTGGCAGCACAGAGCATCATGGCTGAAATGTATTGTGGCTGAGAAGCAAAGACAAAGGAAGGCACAGGGGCCTCAATATCCTTCTGAGGACATTCCCCAATGACTCAGCTTCCTCATCTTAAAGGCTTCACATCTTTTCAGCAATACTACAAGGGGGTGACCATATTCCACACATGGGGCTTATGGGGGCATTTCAAATTGAACTGTGATATACTTGCTATGGTTTGTTTTGACCAATTATTTGATGCTAGAAACCAGACTCAGCAATGATTTTTGTTTCTGCTTTAAGAAACTCCCTGATGAAAACTCTCCACCAACTCACCACATGACTTTATGCATTGACTTTGCTCATGGTAAAAGGGGAGGAATACCATGATTGTATATTATATCAGCATCTTTAGATGCACTTTTCATTTTTATAGGTACATCTAATAAATGAAGATGATAGACTATTTGAAAAATAACAAGCTTTATTATATTGATATTTGTTCCCTCTCTTCAATTATAAATTGGTATAGTTTACTAGTAATTAATAATTAATTAATAAAGTATCAAATGTTAACATATTGTGGACACAACATCATGTATATTGCAATGCCAGAATTTTGGACAGTTCAGAATGAAGATTTGGGTAGTTTGGTGAGCAACAGAAATCTTATTAAAATTTCAAAGCTGTCCTTATTTATTTATTTATTTATTTATTTTTATTAGATATTTTCTTTATGTACATGTCATATGATATCTCCTTTCCCAGTTTCTCCTCCAAAAAAAAAAACAAAAACAAAAAAAACAAAACAAAACAAAAAAAACAAGAACAAAAAAACCCCTGTTCCCTTCCCTCTCCCCCTGATCACCAACCCACCCTCTCTTGCTTCCTGGCTCTGGCATTCCCCTACACTGGGGCATAGAACCTTCACAGGGCCAAGGGCCTCTCCTCCCATTGATGACCAACTTGGCCATCCTCTGCTACATATGCTGCTGGAGCCATGAGTCCTACCATGTGTACTCTTTGGTTGGTCGTTTAGTCCTTGGGAGCTCTGAGGGTACTAGTTAGCCTAAGGGGCTGCAAACCCTTCAGCTCCTTGGGTCCTTTCTCTAGCTCCTTCATTGGGTAGTCTGTACTCAGTCCAATGGATAGCTGTGAGCCTCTACTTCTGTATTAGTCAGTTACTGTCAGAGCCTCTCAGGAGACAGCTATATCAAACTCCTGTCATTCAGCACTTGCTGGCATCCACAATAGTGTCTGGATTTGATAATTGAATATGGGAAGGATTCCCAATTACAACAGTCTCTGGATTGTCCTTCCTTCAATCTCTGCTCCATAGTTTGTCCCTGCAATTCCTTCCATGGGTATTTTGTTCTCCCTTTTAAGAAGGGATAACGTATCCACACTTTGGTCTTCCTTCTTCTTGAGTTTCTTGTGGTTGTGGATTGTGTATTCCGATCTTCTGGGCTAATATCCACTTATTAGAGACTACATAACCATGTGTGTTCTTTTGTGTTTGGGTCAAAGCTGTCCTTTAATATATTAGTTCATTAAAAACAACAAGAAAACGGTTTTTTTTTCCTTTTTCTGATAATGGAAAAGCCTGGCAGACCCCACCACAAACAAGTGATTGATATTATATCATCACCTATGGGACAAACCAAAATCCAATGTTAGCAGATAGATTGACATGAAAAAAATGTGATATTTCTGCCAGAAATGTATTATCAGTGTTGAGCCACAAGGACATGGGCAAATCTAAATTGACTAACAGTCGGTAAAACTGTGGCTGAGACCATAGATGGCTGAATCAGAGTTTACTGGGCTCTGTCCTTCTATGGAGAGAGACATTATTTGGGTAAGAAAGGGAATGTGCAGTCGTTTCTGAGGGTGTCAGTGTTAATATCTGGAATGTTGGAGAGAAGAAGGTGCCTCTTGTTTGTCAGAAAGACAAGCTGTTGGGGTTGGTTTGGGATCATGTTGGCAAATTATTCTCAATAAGCTAGAGAGAACACATCATTTGTATCTTATGCAACAACTTGTGTATATTTGATACTGGTTTCACAGATGAAGGAAATGCTCCATTATTACTTTTCCTTTTATTAAGGTGATGAAAAATGTGATATTTTGGAACAGTGATTAAAAAAGTGTCTGTGGTTATTTCTTTGGTTCATTTGTTCTCACAGAAAATTAAAAACTTGTACCACTTTTATCAGACTGTATATATGGTTTGGTACCAGTCAATACTACTTGATAACAGTGTTAGTAAATAGTGATTAGAAAATAAATATTATATATTAAAAGAGACAATGTATCAGTATTTGTCTCTGAAAATAGAACACAGGAAGCCATTGAATTCCAGGGGATGTTTATGTATCTCTATGTCTCTCTAGAGAAATAAACAGGGCCAAGAAAACTGCAGATAATCCCTTGCTTGTGACTCTGTACAATGTAAGAAAAGAAAGACGCTGAAAACTGACAATAGAGCAGAGAATTCACCTGGCAACACTGTGGAGACTTGATTCCTGGTTGTCCTGGAAACAGAAGCACCTACTCATAATAAGGACTTTAGGACAAGAGAAACTTAAAAAATTGAAGTAACAGAATTCAAGGTAGAGTAATACGTTCTCTAGATGGGGGTCGGCAAATGACTGACAGTGGCTTCTTTTGTATGGCCCTCAAATTAGGAATAATTTTTATGTCTTTGATTACAAAAACAAAATGAAAAACAGGAGAAAGAGGGTGAGGAAAGGAGACTATGTATTGTTTACACAAGGCAAAACACTATAGGCTTTCCACAGGGGCCTCAGGCACTTGTTCCATGGCACTATATGTGGGGATGCCTGCAGAGGAGCTGAGAAGAGGTTTGGGAGGCACCAGCAAAGGTACCTAAGGAGACAAGTGAAAAAGTATGGGCTAAATTTTGCAAAAGGAAATTCAACTGCTCTTTGTTTTCCAAGGTCACCTACAGTACACCTATAGTTTGCCTGGACCAATTTGGTGGGAATTGATCTGTTTATACATTCAAGTGACCTGGAAAAGCATAATGCTAGATTCTGTTAGATTTTATTTGCTTGCTTGTTTGTTTTTAATCCTTCATTCATTTTTCTTTGGGAAACCCTGCTGATACATAAACTACAATTCCCAGATGCCCTGGTAACTAGGATTCTGAATATTAATTAAGTGCTACTGTTTGTATACATTAAGTAAGATTTGAAAAAGAGAAGCTGCTAATCCCTACCAGTGGGTAACAGGGTATTAAGTACTAGTAGGGCCAAGGATACTGCCCTGTCACCTGTTTTATGAATATGAAAGATAATTGGACAATAGTAGCCATGAAAGAAACAGAGAAAATATGTGCATTGGTTCACTTCACATGGTCTATTCTTGTGATTCTGCATACACCACAAATACCTTTACTGAATGGTATTCATGATAGCATTAGAGTAATTCATAGTCCTTGTACTAACTCTGATTGTTGGAGTTACCTCAGTAATTGACTGATAAGAACACAAACACTCATCTACCTCCAATGGCTTGAGTAAAACATATCCAACTTTTTTTGGAGATATAACTTTCAATGTATCACAGCTCTCCTTCCAGAAAAAAAAATATGTTTGCCTTGATCAGTAATACCTTTATGTTAATCCTATGGTAGTTGACAGATACCATTTATAATTCCTTAGAATAATAATTATGCTAAAATCAAGAAAATGCTCCATGAACATGCCCACAGGCCACACTGTTAGAAGCAGTTTCTCAGTTCAGGTTCCCATTTACCAGGTGTGTTAAGTTGACAATTAAACATTACCATTAGAATAGTCACATATAAATGTAATCATTGCCCATACCAATTCTAAAGGGGAATAAGCTCGCCTTCTCTCTTAAAGAAAAACACACAAATACAGCAGTGGAATGACATTCTCTGATCACCAACTTGTAGGAAAATATCTTAGATTAACCCGAGTTTCCCAACACTTATATAAGATATAAGTGATATAAGATCACCACTTATATACCACATTTACATTTTACTTCTGTCAATAATAGCATGGCTCATTTTTATTAATTCACATATTTACTAAGTATCTACCTAGGCCAAAAATATGCCAAATGTATGATTACAATAGAAAGAAAACGTGTGGTGCTTTAAAGGTGAAATGTCCCCTATAGGCTTATATTTGAACATTTGATCCTCAGGTGCTGTATAAGAGGATTGTGGAAACTTTAGAAGATAGGGCCTTGATTGAGGCCATGAGTCACTGCAGGTGGTCCTGTAGGCTTTTTATCACAACCTCACTTCCTGATTACTCTCTGCTTCAGGGTAGCAGGTGTAATGTGGCCAGTTGACCTCTCATTCCTGTGATTAAATCTCCTTCATCCCCCATGACAGAATTCATGCTTTCCATCTGTAAGACAGAATAAAACCTTCCTTCCTTAAATTGCTTCTTTTCAGGTTTTCTGTCTCAACAACCAGAGAAGTAACTAATACATATAATATACCTGCATTGGTGCTTGGCTAATAGATCTTGACATATTGCCAATGCGAAAAGAAGAAATTGATTCTACCACCTGAATCAATTTTTTGAATCAGCTGAAGTTAAACAAAACAGAACTTTCCCCCAATAACCAAACTTTTGTCAATATGGAAAGAACTTCTAAAAAATCCTAGGACTATGGGACCTATGGTATCATCTGTTTTTTTTTTTTTTTTTTTTTGGTATTTTCGAGACAGGGTTTCTCTGTGTAGCTCTGGCTGTCCTGGAACTCACTCTGTAGACCAGGCTGGCCTCGAACTCAGAAATCCACCTGCCTCTGCCTCCCAAGTGCTGGGATTAAAGGCGTGAGCCACCACTGCCCGGCCATCTGTTAATATGTTGGAAAAAGAGGACTACATTGTTTTTTATCTTACATGTTAACTATGAAAGCTGTAAAAATTCTAAAGTTTTACAACCCTCATTTCACAAAATAACACTCAAGTTGGGATGTTGCTTCCCTGTTTGCCCCAAGAGTATCTCTACCTACCATGATTCAGGGTATACAATACCTGACAAGGAGGGGGGAAAGAGCATGGTGCTGTCCTCTAAGAATGTGTTTTATGATGGTCAGGTGCTCAACAAGAAAAATTCCAGAGCTTGGGATGTTCTATTCCTAGTTGAATGGCAGAGATTCATGCCTATTAATGCCCCTGTGAAGGCAACTGAAAAACTCTAATATAATTAAAAAAATTAAAGTAATTTGTAAGTAAATTTATAATCACCTGAGGGTATTGATCAGTTCTGAGACTGGGCTGAGGATGATGCTTACCTATACTGTAAGAGAGAGAAGAGGTGGGAGTGAGAAGTATAAAAGCCAAAGAAGTAGAAACCAAAGAAAGAAGAATGGACTCAGGAGAGATCACCATTTTCTCTCAGGTGACTTTCTAAGGCAAGACCAGCTGGGAGGAACAGGCTGCAGAAGTGGCAGAGCAGTGGGGAACAGGTTCCTTTCTACCTCCATCTACAACTAGGAGGGGAGGCTGATCCACAGCCCTTTGTGCATCTTTCTCTCAAGTGGAGAACTTGTCTCCAGGGAGTGCTCTGACCCCAGGACTCAGGTGAGATCACCATTTTCTCTCCAGTAACTTTCTAAGGCAAGACCTGCTGGGAAGCACAGGCCACAGAAGTGGCAGAGCAGCGGGAACAGGATCGTTTCTACCTCCAATACAACTAGGAACTAGAAGGGACAGCTGATCCACAGCCCTCTTCGAGCAGGTCTTACCAGGGGAGACCTGATCTACCAGGAGTGCTTACACAGGTTTACAGACACAGAGGAGGGACAAGCTCCAGCCAGAGAAAGCAAGTACATCCAATACCAGAGATGAACAGATGTCAAAATTCAAATACAAGAGTCTTACCAACAGAAATCAAGACTACTTGGCATTATTAGAACCCAGTACTCCTACCACAGCAAGTCCTGGATACCGCAAAACACTGGAAAAGCAAAATGTGTATCTAAAATCATATCTCATGATGGTGATAGAGGAATTTAAGAAGGACATAAATAACTCCCTTAAAGAAATACAGAACACAGGTAAACAGGACAAGTTCTTAAAGAGGAAACACAAAAATCCCTTAAAGAATTACAGGAAAGCACAACCAAACAGGTGAAGGAATTAAACAAAACCATCCAGGACCTAAAATGGAAGTAGAAACAATTAAGAAATCACAAAGAGAGACAACTCTATAAACATAGGAAAGAAGTCAGGAACCATAGAGAGAAAACATAGGAAAGAAGTCAAGAACCATAGATGCAAGCTATAGAAGATACAAGATACAAGAGATAGAAGAGAGAATATCAGGTGCAGAAGATACCATAGAAAACATTGATACAACAGTCAAAGAAAACACAAAATGCAGAAAGTTCCTAACCTAAAACATCCAGGAAATCCAGGACAGAATGAGAAGAACAAAAACTAAGAAAAACAGGTATAGAAGAGAGTGAAGACTTCCAACATAAAGGGCCAGTAAATATCTTCAACAAAATTATAGAAGAAAACTTCCCTAACCTAAAAAAAAGAGATGCTCATGAACATGCAAGAAGCCTACAGGACTTCAAATAGTTTCAACCAAAAAAGAAATTCCTCCTGCCACATAATAATCAAAACAGCAAATGCACAAAACAAAGAAAGAATATTAAAAGCAGAGAGGAAAAAGGTCAAGTAACATATAAAGGCAGACCTATCAGAATTACACCAGACTTCTTGCTACAGACTATGAAAGCCAGAGGATCCTGGGCTGATGTCATACAGACTCTAAGAGAACACAAATGCCAGCCCAGGCTACTATACCCAGCAAAACTCTCAAATACCATAGAAGGAGAAACAATTCCATGACAAAACCAAATTTACACAATATCTTTCCACAAATCCAGCCTTTCGAAGGATAATAAATGAAAATTCCAACACAAGGAGGGAAACTACATCCTGGAGAAATCAAGAAAGTAATCTTCCAACAAAACTAAAACAAGATAGCCTCATGAAAAGGATTCCAACTCTAACAGCAAAAATAACAGGAAGCAACAATTACTTTTCCTTAATATCTATTAATATCAATGGACTCAATACCCCAATAAAAAGACATAGACCATTACACTGGGTACATAAACAGGACACAATATTTTGTTGCACATAGGAAACCCACCTCAGTGACAAAGAAAGACACTACCTCAGAATAAAAGGCTTGAAAACAATCCTCCAAGCCAATGGTCCCAAGAAACAAGCTGGAGTAGCTATTCTAATATCGAATAAAATTGACTTTCAACCTAAAGTGGTCACAAAAGATAAGGAGGGACACTTCATACTCATCAAAGGTATGATCTACCAAGATGAACTTTCAATTCTGAACCTCTATGCTCCAAATGCAAGGGCACCGACATTCATAAAAGAAACTTTACTAAAGCTCAAAGTACACATTGCACTGCACACAATAATAGTAAAAGACTTCAACACCTCACTCTCTGCAATGGACATATTATGGAAACAAACTAAAAAAAAGACACAGTGAGGCTAACAGAAGTTATGAAACAGATGGATTTAACAGATAGCTATAGAAAAATTTATCCGAAAACAAAAGGATATACCTTCTTCTCAGCACCTCATGGTACCTTCTCCAAAACTGACCATATAACTGGTCACAAATCAGGCCTCAACAGATACAAGAGGATGGAAATAATTCCTTGCATCCTATCAGAAAACCATGGACTAAGGCTGCCCCTCAATAACAACATAAACAGTAGAAAGCCCATAGACACTTGGAAGCTTAACAACAATCCACTCAATGATAAGTTGTTCAAGGAAGAAATAAAGAAATTAAAGACTTTTTAGAGTTTAATGAAAATGAAGCCACAACATACTCAAACTTATAGGACACAACGGAAGCAGTACTAAGATGAAAACTCATAGTTCTGAGTGCCTCCAAAAAGAAACTGGAGAAAGCAAACACCAACAATTTGACAGCATATCTGAAAGCTCTAGAACAAAAAGAAACAAATGCACCCAGTAGGAGTAGATGGCAGGAAATAATCAAACTCAGGGCTGAAATCAACCAAATGTAAACAAAAAGAACTATACAAAGAATCAACCAAAGTAGGAGCTGGTTCTTTGAGAAAATCAACAAAATAGATAAACTCTTAGCCAAACTAACTAAAGGGCACAGAGAAAGTATCCTAATTAACAAAATCAGAAATGAAAAGGTAGACATAACAACAGAAACTGAGGAAACTCAAAAAAATCATGAGATCCTACTACAAAAGCCTATACTCAACAAAACTGGAAAGTCTGGATGAAATGGACAATTTTCTATACAGATACCATGTACCAAAGCTAAATCAAGATCAGATAAATGATCTAAGCAGTCCCATTTCCCTTAAAGAAATAGAAAGAGTCATTAATAGTCTCCCAACCAACAAAAGCCTAGGACCAGATTGGTTTAGTGAAGAATTTTATCAGAACTTGAAACAAGACTCCTCAAACTATTCCACAAAATAGAAACAGAAGGTACTCTACCCAATTTGTTCTATGAGGGCACAATTACTCTGATACTTAAACCACACAAAGACCTAACAAAGAAAGAAAACTTCAGATCAATTTCCTTAATGAATATTGATGCAAAAATACTCAATAAAATTTTTGCAAACTGAATCCAAGAATACATCAAAATGGCCATACATCATGATCAAATCGGCTTCATCCCAGGGATGCAGGGATGGTTCAATATATGGAAAAACCATCAACATAATTCACTATATAAATATACTCAAAGAAAAATCATATGATCATCTTATTATGATCATCTCATTAGATGATGAGAAAGAATTTGGCAAAATTTAATACCCCTTTATAATAAAAATCTTGGAAAGATGAGGAATTCAAGGCCCATACCTAACCATAGTTAAAGCAATATACAGAATACAGAAAAACCACTAGCCAACATCAAACTAAATGGAGAGAAACTTGAAGCAATCCCACTAAAATCAGGGACTAGACAAGGCTGCCCACTCTCTCCCTACCTATTCAATATTGTACTTGAAGTTTTAGCCAGAGCAATTAGACAAGAAAAGGAGATCAAAGAGATACAAATTGGAGAGGAAGAAGTCAAATGATCACTATTAGCTGATGATATTATAGTACCTCAAAAATTTCACCAGATAACTCCTAAACCTGATAAACAACTTAAGCAAAGTAACTGGATATAGAATTAACTCAAGTAAATAAGTGGCTTTCCTGTACACAAAGAATAAACAGGCTGAGAAAGAAATTAGGGAAACAATACCCTTCACAATAGTCACAAATAATATAAAATACCTTGGTTTGACTCTAACTAAGCAAGTAAAATATCTGTATGACAAGAACTTCAAGTCTTTGAAGAAGAAAATTAAAGAAGATCTCAGAAGATGGAAAGACCTCCCATGCTCATGGATTGGCAGGATTAATAGAGTAAAAATGGCCATCTTGCTAAAAGCAATCTACAGATTCAATACAATCCCCATCAAAATTCAACTCAATTCTTCATAGAGCTAGAAAGAGCAATTTGCAAATTTATCTGGAATAACAAAAAAACCTAGGATAGCAAAAACTCTTCTCAACAATACAAGAACTTCTGGTGGATTCACTATCCCTGATCTTAAGCTTTACTACAGAGCAATTATGAGAAAAACTGCATGGTTTTGGTACAGTGATAAGCAGGTAGATCAATGGAATAGAACTGAAGACCCAGAAATGAACCCACACTCTTCTGATTGCTTGTTCTTTGACAAAGGAGCTAAAACCATCCAGTGAACAAAAAGGCAGCATTTTCAACAAATGGGGCTGGCTCACTGGAGGTTAGCATGTAGAAGACTGCAAATCGATCCATTCCTATCTCCTTGTACAAAGCTCAAGTCCAGGTGGATCCAGGACCTCCACATAAAACCAGGTACAATAAAACTAATAGAAAAGAAAATGGGGAAGAGCCTTGAGTTCATGGGCACAGGGGAAAATTCCTCAAACAGAATAACAATAGCTTATGCTCTAAGATCAAGAATTGACCAATAGGACCTCATAAAATTACAAAGCTTCTGTAAGGTAAGAGACATTGTCAGTAGGACAAAATGGCAACCAACAAATTGGGAAAAGACCTTTTCCAATCCTATATCTGATAGAGGGCTGATATCCAATATATACAAAGAACTCAAGAAGTTAGCCTCCAGAGAACCAAATAATCCTATTAAAAATGGGGTTCAGAGCTAAACAAAGAATTCCCAACTGACGAATACTGAATGGCTGAGAAGCACCTAAAGAAATGTTCAACATCCTCAGTCATCATGAAAATGCAAATCAAAACAAGCCTGAGATTCCACCTCACACCAGTCAGAATGGCTAGGATAAAAATCTCAGGTGACAGCAGATGCTGGATAGGTTGTGGAGAAAGAGGAACATTTCTTCATTGCTGGTGGAATTGCCAGCTGGTACAACCACTCTTGAAATCAGTTTGGCAGTTCCTCTGGAAATTGGACATAGTACTACCAGAGAACACAGCTATACCACTCCTGGGCATATACCCAGAAGATGCTCCAACATATAATAAGGACACATGCTCCACTATGTTCATCAGAGCCTTATTTATAATGGCCAGAATCTGGAAAGAACCCAGATGTCCTCCAACAGAGGAATGGATATAGAAAATGTGGTACATTTACATAATGGAGTACTACTCAGCTATTAAGAGCAATTAATTTATGAAATTCTTAGGGAAATGGATGGATCTGGAGAATATCATCCTGAGTGAATTAACCCAATCACAGAAGAACACACACAGTATGCTCTCTCTGATAAGTGGATATTAGCCCAGAAGATTGGAATACCCCAGACATAATCCACAAACCACAAGAAACTCAAGAAGAAAGAAGACCAAAGTGTGGATACTTCATTCCTTCTTTAAAGGGGGAACAAAATACCCATGGAAGGAGTTGCAGAGACAAACTATGGAACAGAGACTCAAGGAAGGACAATCCAGAGACTGCTCCACCTGGGAATTCTTCCCATATTCAATCACTAAACCAAGACACTATTTTGGATGGCAGCAAGTGCTGGCTGACAGGAACCTGATATAGCTGTCTCCTGAGAGGCTCTGACAGTGCCTGACTAATACAGAAGTAGAGGCTCACAGCCATCCATTGGAGAGAGCACAGGTTCTCCAATGAAGAAGCTAGAGAAAGGACCCAAGGAGCTGAAAGGTTTATAGTCCCCTAGGATGAACAACAATATGAAGTAACTAGTACCGTCAGAGCTCCCAGGGACTAAACCACCAACCAAAGAGTATACATGATGGGGCTCATGGCTCCAGGTGCATATTTAGTAGAGGATGGCCAAGTCTGTCATCAATGGGAAGAGAGGGCCTTGGTCCTATGAAGGTTCTATGCCCCAGTGTAGGGGTATGCCGGAGCCAGGCAGCAGCAGAGGGTGAGTTGGGAGGGGGGAAGGAATAGTTTTTTTTTTTTTCCAGAGGAAAACTGGGAAAGGAAATATCATTTGAAATGCAAATAAAGAAAATATAAAAAAAAAATTAAAAAAAGTAACGAGAATGATAGATTCAATGTTTTCAGGGCTTTGCCTATAATGCTATTTTTCCTAAAGGGAATTTTCTGAGTGTTGGAATTGTATTGAAAGCTAGGTATAGGAAAGACACATAGAGAATTTAGATGTGTTGGAGAAATAGGGTTTCCCCAATCACATGCCAGTAGTCTCTTTGGCTTGTTGTATTAAGTGCTTGGGTACAGTGGGCTTGGGGTTGAAGTCTATAGCTTTGGTCAGGATGGAGATTACTCTTGAAAACTTATAATAACAAAGGCATGAATACTTTTTAAGGCATTTAATTAAAAACCTGGAAGACCATATGAAAAACGGAAATATAGTGATCTTTACTAAGACAATATTCCTTCCACATGCCCTTTCAGTTTCTGATGAGTTTGAAATGATAAAATGTTTTTTTAGTTTTTGTGCTGGAGCTTTGATATTGTGAAGAAACTTTACACTGATTCATTGTTTCAGAGAATTCAAACCATTATATTGGGGAGGTATAGAGGAATTTGATCCAGCAAAATGGCTATTCTTATCACATCCAAAGACCTTCTACGTCTATGTGATCTAGCTGGAATGCAGACACTCTATTAGTACATACCTTTAATCCCCCTGGCTGGGATCCTGTGCTACACAGCTTTAATCCCAAATGATGACATTTAGCTGATAGAT
Source organism: Mastomys coucha (assembly GCF_008632895.1). Taxonomy (NCBI): domain Eukaryota; kingdom Metazoa; phylum Chordata; class Mammalia; order Rodentia; family Muridae; genus Mastomys; species Mastomys coucha. Next base: position 137,466,696 of record NW_022196896.1, on the reverse strand, counting down.
AAACTATTTAAGAGCAGCACGGGCAGTTGAGTTCAGATCAGTCAGTTGGAAATCAGCACATTGAGTGCAGCACAGTGGAGTTGAGTTTGTTCCTGAGTCATCAGTCATCTTAAAGAGGAGTTTCAGACAGAATGGCTGAGTTGAATCAGTCAGCTAGAGTTTAGAAAGAACTAGAAAGGGTGAGTATATTCAGTGGTAAGCATTTGAGATAAGAATTTCATGTTAGAAAATTAAAGATACACGTATAGTGAAGACAATGAAGCTAGGAAACTGAGAGAATGTCTATGCTAGCTGGCTTACTCCCCTCCCCCTTAGTCAACTAAGGGCCCCAAGTTATGGAATATTGTTGTTCAAATTGAGGGCAGGTCTTCCCTGCTTAGTTGCTTTCTCTTAGGTACTAAGAGATGTGGTCACTAGTCTTTTTGAAACCTCTCATGCCAATCAAGTTGACAACGTTAACTACACAGCTCTTTTTTGGTTCCTATTTTAAAATTGGACCAAGTAATTTTACAAAAAATAGAAGTTATTTAACTCTTACTTCCATGAAATATTAAGTCCAACTACATGGTAACAACACCATGTGAGGACCTTCTGGCTGTATCATATAATGACAAGAGGCTTCACACAACAAGACAAAGCAATCTTGCTACCTCAAATCTCTTATTATAAAGCCATTGATAACATTATAAGTACCTTGCTTTCATAACCTCCTTTTCATAATAACCTTCTCCACAGACAATTTGTTTTAATGTAAGCACTAAGTTTCTTTATTCTTTTTAATACTTATTACTTTATTTTAACAAATCATTCTATTACAAACTATTGGCTAGACACACATCTAGATCAACTAAGGCTGTGGTTCTCAACCTTCTTAATGCTGTGACTCTTTAATACAGTTTTCCTCATATTGTGGTGGCCCCCAACTATAACATTATTTCCATTGCTACATCATAACTGTAAATTTGCTACTGTTATGAATAGCACTGTAAATATCTTTTTAACCTATTATTGCATTATGATGAGAAAGTTACATAATTTTAATTTATCTGAATTTGTTAACATTTAAAAACATATTTCAAGTAAATAGAATTAAATCACATTCTTGTTTCCCTTTTATACCCCAACTCCTCCCAGAGACCCACTCTTCAATACCTACAATATCTTTTTTTGGTCATATTACTTAAAATTTATAAAATATTATAACAATAAAAATGAGTATTATAAAAGTTGTTTGATATAAAACAACAATCAATTTAAAAGTGTTATGTAGATGCTTGTCTACAGCAATACTGAAAATACATATGTTTTTGTCAATATAAATTTTAAATAAGTCCAAACATACTAACTGTATACTTCAAAATAATATATCACTACTAGTATTTTCTTAAATGAACATAAATATATAAGGTCTTTTTGTTTGTTTTGTATTTAGTAGAGTTTAAAATCTTGACTCTTACTGTGGTACAAGCCCAAAATAAGAACAATTTTTTGACACTGGATTTCATTGTAATAAGGCTGTACTTCAATGACCCTCACATCACCAAAGGATTTTATCTCCATCGTAGCTAAGCTAAGAGTTGATAGTTCTGCTGCACAAAGAAATTAATTGTAGGCATTTTTGGATACAGACTTCCTGCTATGGTCAAAGCTATTTGACTTGAGTGAGTGACTTCATTCTCAGCCCAGAGAGAACAGGTTACATTCATCTAAGAAATGGTATAGGTATTAAGATGGTCTATCCATAAAATCATTCACCAAGTGTTTCAATGAACAATGGTTCTGCTTGGAGGGTGGCACAGACATTAGGTGAGGGTAAGAATTTGGTTCATTGGCTGTGATAATTTGGAAAAGCGTTCGTCTCAGAGAAAGAGTAACTTATAAAGTCCTCTTCTTCAAACTTGTTACAAGAGTTACAAATGTCAAGCAAAGCATTCAGTCTCACTCTTTCCTGTTCTCTTTCCTACAAGCCACCTCCCAAGTTAATTGTCTATGTCTCCCTTGGGTATATAAATAATTTTAAAATATATAAGCTGTCTGAAAACCATAGTATGCTGTAAAAACATGAAATAAACAATACTACTAATAGAAAGGCTGAAATAGAAGCAAGATTTCAAGACCCTTATGTTGTATACAGCAAGACACTGTCACACACAAGCTGAAAGTATATATAGATTATACAATATTAGACCTATTTCTCCAATTACCAAATTAGAGAGACCATTGGATGACAATCAACACATTTTTATTTCCTCATAATTTTGGATTTCAACCAATTAGAATATGTTGGTAATATTAATTTTCAAATTAATATATAAAGAAAAGGTAATTGTCACTTCCTGTTGTTTTTGTTGTAAGAGGTGGAATTAGGTTTGTGTGGATTTGTTGAAAGATTACCTTCTTGCTTCTTCTAGGGTGTAGTTTTGCTCCTTTTGTTGATGTTTTCCATCTATTATCTTTTGTAAGGCTGGATTTGTGGAAAGATACTGTGTAAATTTTGTTTTGTCATGGAATATCTTGTTTTCTCCATCTATGGTAGTTGAGAGTTTTGCTGGGTATAGAAGCCTGGGCTGGCATTTGTGTTCTTGTAGGGTCTGTATGGCATTTGCCCAGGATGTTCTAGTTTTCATAGTCTCTGGTGAGAAATCTGCCATAATTCTGATAGGCCTGCCTTTATATGTTACT
>NW_022196896.1:137459680-137463784 GCF_008632895.1 Mastomys coucha | reverse complement strand
ACCTGTGTTCTCCTGTATTTCTTTGAGGGTGCTATTTATGTCTTTCTTAAGGTCCTGTATTATCATCACAATAAGTGATTTTAGATCTGAATCTTGCTTTTCCGGTGTGATGGTGTGTCTAGGACTTGCTATGGTGGGAGAATTGGGATCTGATGATGCCAAGTAACCTTGGTTTGTGTTGTGTATTTTCTTATAATTGCTCCCCTCCTAACCCCAGCCATCTGGTTATCTCTAGTGCTACCTGCCCTTGGTAAATCTGACTGGAGTCAGTTCTTCCTGTGATACTGGTTGTGTCAGAACTCCTTAGAGTCAAGCTATCTCTGGGATCCTGTGATTTTGGGATCCTGTGACCCTGGGCTTGTTAGAGCACCTGGGAATGCAGCAGCTTCCTCTGGGTGTTGTGGGACTGGCTGTGGAGCTTGGGCCCAAGGTCTGCTCAGGACACCAGCTCAGAGAGTCCGGAAGGAACCCGAGCCACTTAGCTGGCGGAGTTCCTGTGTGCTTGGTCCTGCTGGTCCCAGTTACTCCTGGTGTTGGGACAGATGCTGGGTCCTCCTCACCTCTGATCCTTAGAGTTTCAGAGCACCTGGGAGTGGAGATTTCTCTGGGTGTTGTGGGACTGGCTGCAGAGCTTGTGCCCAAGGTCCACTCAGGACCAAACACTAAGTTTCTAACATGTTAATTTGAAGGACACCTTACTACATACTAGTTAGAGGAAAATGGAGTAGCTCTCTAATAGATAATAAGTCCATCTAGAACCTTTATAATACAGTGTATGTATGGTAAAAAACTTAATTACAAATGTATAAGCCAACAAATATGACCAGCTTTGAAAATAAAAATAAGGAACGTGAGATGAGCCACTGGTAAAGTAATGCACTCCAAACAAGAACTTTAAAACAACTAATCTTTTTTTAATACAGAGGAACTTCATGTCCACTTCACAGCTGCAATGTAGGAAGTGCATAGTCACCATTCTCACTGAAACATACAAAGACTGAACAAAACAAAAAGCAACACCTGTTTCTAGATCTACCAGAGAACTGAGATCCTAGGAAAAAAATTACCCAAATAGTTAGAGAGATAAGTAGATACAAAGAACCACAATAAAATGGCAACCACACTGCAACCCATACTATAGTAGAAATTCCTAAAATGCAATTGGAAAAATTGCTAGAGGGTTAGTATGGACAAGTCTGAGAGTTAAAATCTCCAGGGAACTAATATTGGTAGGGATGTGACACTTCCACAATGTTCCATGTAGAAGGCCTGTCTAATTATCAAAGTGAAGACTGGAGATAAATCCCTGTGTGATTCTGGCAGATGAATGCAGAAAACAGCTATTTTGAAGCAAGCCTAGAATATTTTGTTCCTCTTATTAAGACCTTCTCTCAAAGGACACTACTTTGCCAGAGCCTAGCACATATTACCTTACCAGGGCTTGTGCAATCTTGGAAATAAATAGTTGGATACAGTCTGATCTGCACTTTCATTTTGAGGAAACAACATGCTAAGTTCTAGCTCTTCTATTAATTTCTTACATAAAGAGAATGAGGACTGTCTGAGAAATACTTTTAAAGACCAATGTCCAGGATCAGATATTCATTAAAGACCATAGACCTAATCATATGACTATAGATTGTTTCCATTCTCTTCAGACTGCCACATCAGTACTGTTCTTGTGTAATAAATGGCCAATAAAACTGAAGAGCTTTCAATCAGACATTCACTTATTTTAAAGAAAGAAGTGGAGGGAAAAATCAGAAACATAAGATAAAATCTTGAGCTCTAACAGCCAAAGCAACAGCAAATGTGCACATCACTTAAGTCCCAGGGAGATAAACATAGCACCTTATATTACAGCTCCAGTTACACAGCACATTGTGTTTGACTCTCAACAATTACACACTGAGCCACAAAAATCAATTGAAACCTAAAGATGTATGTAACATACATGTTAGGGCCATCAAGTTGAGAAGTTTAAATGGCCATAAGAAAGTCACTATTGAGAGTGGTCAACATGCACCTTGCCACAAATCTCAAATAAAAGCTGAAACAGCAAAACAACTTTAGAAAAAGTAGACTTGAGGTAAGGGAAAATCACCTGCACTGAAGATTATTGTATAATAATGGACTCAGTTATCCAAAGAGACATAAAAATCTTTAGTGAGTTAGTTTGTATCTAGTGACAAAACACTAATCACATGAGACAAAATAGATAGAACCCCAAAAAGAAATACAGGAATCTGTTAGTTTAGTTAGAGACTTCAAAATTCTCTGTAGTGAATAGAATTAGCAAGAAGAAAATCAGGAAAAAACATAAATCAAAGAGTACCAATTATTTTGTGTCTAACTACCATGAATACCATGTTTCATCAAGAAAACTAGAGTGTATTTTTCCCAAGCATACTCTAAACATTCAAGAAGTTAAACCATAAAATATACCTCAAATTACAAAAATAATAAATAGAACAGTAACAAATAAACTATATTTTTTCTGACAAGGGAATTAAATTCATAAGAATTAACAGTAAAATAACTGGAAATCTCAAAATATATAAACATAACTTAATATGCTTCTAGATAAAACAGGAATCAATTTTTTTTTTAGATTTTAAAAAATTCTCAGAAGAAATTTGAAGTGAATGTAAATGAAAGTGTTCAAACCATGAACACTTGGTTGTAGGGTAAAGCCAAAGTAGTATTTGGATAGAAATTTATAGTATTAAATGCACTTGTTAGAAAGAAAACTCTAAAATCAATAATCTAAGATTTTACCTTAAGGAATTAAAAAAGGGAAAGAAAGAAATATGAACATAAAGAAATCTAAAGAAAAATGATTTTTAATTCTATGTCATTAGAAACAAAAATCATAAAAGAGAAAAATCAATAAATATAAAATCAGGTTCTCTAAAAATACCAACAACATTTAAAATATTTAGTTATTCTAACCTAGAAAAATAGGAGAAAACCATCTACCAATGTCAGATATGGATGAGGGAATATCATTATTAATTCAATGGTTATTAAAAGGATCATTGTAGAGGAATTTTAATCCAGCAACATGTCTGCTCTAGCTGAGCTTGCCCTTAGTATACTTTAATGCCAAATAATGTAGATAATGTTAGTTTATGAAAGGAAGCAGTCATATTTGAAAGTCATATCTAATTGAAGGGCAGACAAAGTGCTGAATCAGAGAAAGATTTGACAGAATGAGTCAGAGATGGGATATGTCCAACTCTCACAAGAACAGACAGGAAAGAGAAGCTATTTAAGAGAGCAAAGCAGAGTAAGTAGGGGATGGAAGGTCAGCGAGTCGAATTCAGTGAAGTGGAACCAATCTATCAGTTAGGAGTTCAGTCAGGTGGGAGTAAGTACTGTGAATGCAGCACAGTGAAGTTGAGTTCGATCCTGAGTTCATGTAGTTTAGTGCAAGTCAACAGAGGGAGTTCAAGCCAGAGAATAAGAAGGAGCCAGAAGATTAAAATAAATTGCCAGAGTTAGTTTGAAATCAAGCAGAGCAATTTAGTGAGAAGTTAGAAAAGCCATCTTGAAGGGGATTTTGACCCAGAACAGTTGAGTTGAACCAGCCGGCCAGAGATCAGAAAGAGCTAGAAAGGATGAGCTTATTTAGCAGTAAGCCTCCAAGATGACAGTTACTTCAGGCAAATAAAACTATATTTACAGGTAACAAATAACATGAGCAGCACTGTTCCCACAAATTACATAATTATGGACCAATTCATTGAAATGCACCATCTGTTAATCCTTACAAAGAAGTAAATAGTGATAATAATCTTCCATCTCTTAAAGATATATGAATAATTAATAATAAATAACATATAGTTAATAAATCTCAACAAATAAAAACATTGGGCACAGATGATTTAATGTTTAAATGTCACCCAATACTTAAGGAAAAAAATTCCCAGTTCTCTACAAACTTATAGAACTAAAAGGATAAAAAATATTCCCTAACTCATCTTATCCTGCCTATCAGAGTTAGGTGACTAAAGTACTGTAGCCCGTGCGGTCGTCTCGCCGGGAAGAAGACACGCGGACACTAGGTTCCTTCTGCAGCAACGTTTTATTTGTCTCCATCCA
>NW_022196896.1:137444350-137455909 GCF_008632895.1 Mastomys coucha | reverse complement strand
GAGACTCAAGGAAGGACAATCCAGAGACTGCTCCACCTGGGAATCCTTCCCATATTCAATCACCAAACTCAGAAACTATTGTGGATGCCAGCAAGTGCTGCATGACAGGAGCCTGATATAGCTGTCTCCTAAGAGGCTCTAACAGTGCCTGACTGATCAGAAGTAGAGGCTCATAGCTATTCATTGGACTGAGTACAGAGTCCCCAGTGAAGGAGCTAGAAAAAGGACCCGAGGAGCTGAAGGGTTTGCATCCCCTTAGGCTGAACAACAATATGAACTAACTAGTACCCTCAGAGCTCCCAGGAACTCAATCCTACCAACCAAGGACTATACACAGTGGGACTGATTGTTCTGGCAGCATGCATATAGTAGAAGATGGCCAAGGAGGTCATCAATGGGAGGAGAGGCCCTTGGCCCTGTGAAGGTTCTATGCCCCAGTGTAGGGGAATGCCAAGGCCAGGAAGCAGGAGAGGGTGGGGTAGTGAGCAGGGTTAGGGGGGAGGGAACAGGGGTTTGTTTTTGATTTTGTTTTTGTTTCTTTTCTTTTCTTTTTTCTTCTTTCTTTTTTTCTTTTTCTTTTTCTTTCTTTCTTTCTTTCTTTCTTTTGTTTTTTTTGAAGGGAACCTGGGAAAGGAGATATTGTATGTGATTATATTAAAAACCCAGAAAGAGCACAAATAAATGACTTAATGATCACGATGGATACTTTTGGTTCGTTGTCAATGAGAGGCCAAACCTACTCCTGCTTGGTTTCGGCTTCCATCTTTAAAAAAATATGCCTGAGAACTTGACCCTCAGCTGAACAGAAGCTGCACCCAAGTACCAGGAAGGACCCCATGGCTTGTTCTGGGACAGAGTTATTTCCTAGCTACTTCCTAGCAACAGTTAATCAAGGATTTGTCTGATTGTTTTAGATGTTCTTTCAGACCTTTCATGATTGTATATGGTCTTACTTCAGAACAACTTACAATAGACATTCAGTTAGATACTTGCCAGACTGAACACCCTCTCACTTGCTCCCATTTTTCTATAAAACCTTGGTACAATGAAGATTGTACCAAGGCTTTATAGAAGCCTTGATTCCCTCATGAACATATGCAAAAATTCTCAATAAAGTATTAGGAAATTGAATATAGGCACATATTAAGAAAATCAGTCACCACAAACAAGTTGACTTTGTCCTGGAAATACGGAGATGGTTCATCAAATGCAAGTGAAATTATAATAAAGAAGTTGACTTAAGTAAAGGAATCTTAAAGAGTATGTTACTAGTCAGAGAAGGCAATCTTGAAAAGCTCACATCTCACATGACTTGGACTATACAAAACTATGAAAAGTCAAAAGTATGACACAGTAAAAATACCATAATTAGTTTCCAGAGACACCAGGGTGAGAATAGAATGAAGAGGTACTGGCAAGAGGTATGGGGCAGTGTGAAATGTGATTGATAGCACAATTATGATTGCATGATATTACATTTTTGTCAATACCTACTGACTGATACCTTAGTGCCAAGGACCAGCCTTGGCTTGGAGAGGGATTCTGAGAAAGGGGTGTTTGAGAATGGTGAAACAAATGACTTGACGTCAAATAGTGTGTTACAATCTGATGGCCTATGTTCTGCTTGAGACAGCTTTCCAGATTGCTCTCTCTATGCTCTGCTGGAGACTGCTTTCTCTTGCTATTTTAAAATCTCTCTGGATAGCTCATCTCTTGCTGATCAAAAGCCCAATCTTTTATTTATACATCAATTCAATAGTCCACCCCAGGTTCCCTTTTGATTATCCCATGAATTAGCATTCCATGACCCTAGCTCCTTGATTATTAGACAGTAAACATACATATCTATATCTATATCTATTTCTAGATATAGATATATAAATGAACATTGTAAAAGAATTCAGAGATCTTCCTGCCTTTGTTAGGCACAGACAATGAGCTAGTTGGGTGGGACCCTGCCCTGAAATTACTACTCCTACCATGCTTGGGTCTGGACCTAAATTCCCTCTGTCCCAGAACTCAGGAATCTGCCTGCTTTTGTAAGCACAAACAAAAAACTTAGCTGAATGGAATCTTGCCCTTCAGTCACCATTCCTTAAATCTCTTTATCTTCTTCCTTAGTATCTTTTGGTCAAGCTGGCTCACAGTGCATCTGCTTCTGTTCTTTTACATCTATGAAGCTCCTTATACAATTAATATTGCATCCTTATATTTTGCATAGTTGAGAAATTATTTTGAACTCATATTTCCAGAGTCCCTTTCCACAGCCTTAAGGACTGTCCTGAAGGTCTCAGCTTTTATGATTTTGTGGAGACATAGACACACCCCTTGCCTCCTAGAGTCATGCTGCTTCTAATTATCATGGAGCCATTAACCTTGGCAGAGAGAATATTTCCTGAATGAGAAACATGAAGTAAAAAAATAATTTTTTCATACAAATAAGCCTTATGCCCACAGCAACCATTGACATTTGTGGAGGCCCACGCTTCAATGGCTCTGTTCAGAATACTTCATAAATGGAAATCATTAATAATAATGAAACTACCATCAAGGAAATTCTTACAATTTGCACACTGTTCTGGAGACCTAAAGCTCTTTTAAAGTTTAGTTTATTCATTTTTTAATTATACTCTAAAGTAAACTCTGTTTAAAAACAATAGTAACTATTACATATAAATTAAAGATTTCATATAGGAAAATATTCATATCTATTTGACTTTATTCTATCTATCTATCTATCTATCTATCTATCTATCTATCTATCTATCTATCTATCTATACATCTACCCATCTATAAAACTTATATAATTGTTAACTAGCCCAAGGAACTAATAATATATTTTTTTAAAATCCTTGATGCTTAAGCTATCAAATATTATTAAAGATAGTCATAGTCATTAACTACTTATCTATGATTAGAAGTGACTAGTATTTTTTATTTTGTTTAAAAAAGTTTAAAACTCATCTATTATTTTCTAAGTCTTTGATCCAAAATTCTAAGTCTTTGATCCAACTTCTTTAACTGAAATGTAGACTGTAATTCTGCTGGTAGTAAAAATTAAGAGATACCTCTAAGATTTTGATATTTGATATCTGGTGACCCTAAATATTCAGTACTACAAAGGGTCACAGGTTGAACAGTGGAAATTAAATCAAAAGTAGATATATCTATCATAAATGAGAAAAGATTATTAATCTTCCTGAAAATTTACAAAATAATGTTCACCATGTTGTAATAAATTATTTGGGTGGTGGCTAATCCCTTCTGCTCAAATATTACAACCCATGTGAAACAATAGGTCATACTAATATGTTACTTAGCAAAAATGAATATTACCAATACAGCTAAGATATGAACTAGGCATTAAGGTGTTAGTGACTACAGACAGAATGTGAATTCCTGAAAGTCATGAGGAATCAATAGAGCCCATTAAATGCCCATTTTTATTTAATATTGCAGACTTGCATGTTAAATTGACATCTTAAAAAGTTTTTTTAAAGATCAATCCAAAGTGTCAGTATGATGAACAATCTTTAATGAGGATACAAGACCAGAAGCAGCTTGCAATATGTCATCTGATATAATTGTCTGAGAAATAATTTTCTTTTTCTAACATGATCACAGGAACAAAGATCTTTGCTCTCAGGAAATCAGCAAATTCAGGTCTTGTATCAGATTTGTAAAACTATAGTCACTAAAGGGCTTCCCAAGCATGCATAGGGCTATGATATACCCACTTCCAGGAGGAATCCTTGTCTTACTCCTAAACACTACAAGATATTCCTAATGGTGTTGGGTAGCACACATTCTTAGCATCTATGTTAAGATTGCAATATTTTTTCTCTTAAAAATAACATACTAAACCAATTAGCTTTCCTAAATTGAATTAACCTAATAGCATTGAAAAAACTGACAAACATAATCTGCTTGCTTTAAGACAGAAGTGGATAAGTCAACAGAATCATATCTCTAGTCAGTTCCAAATCAAGTTAGAAAGTCTGACTAAATAGTGGGTGCTGGAATAAGTCATGTGATCAGTATGCACAGTCACACTGATCTCAGCTGTAAGCAACACTGTCTTTCCAACAGGGAGATGTAAAAGTTTAGTGCTGAAGAATTTTTGTCATGATGTGGTGGAGGAATGGTTTTCCTTTGATATAGATGGCTCCCTCAAGCCTCAGCCTGTTTTGTTACGTTTCTTGTAGTGACAGGAAATAGCTCTTTTCATTTTTATGTGCATTTTGTGTATGTTGCTCTTAATGCTTTCTGCCTTTCTGTTGCTTATTAGAAATTGGTACCAAAGTTAAAGGGACAAAACTCTTTGTGTTTTTAACTAGAGATTTAAAAAATAGTTTTTGTTATTTTTTTCCTAGCAACACTTTTTAGTGATGGACAATAACAGAAAGATATAAAAATGAATACATTTTATTCATTTGTCCCATTAATAAACAATTAGAGTTAAAATACACTTTTACTTGTTAATGTGAATTATCATTGTGTAATATGACCCGTTTATAATCTCTACTGAACCTTTGGGTACCAGGTACTTAGGTTAGAATTAAATTGAGGCCTCACTGTTGTTAAACAAATACTATTAGTGATCAGACCAGTAGTTTTCATTAGGTGAGCATATAGAGAAACTGGCTTTTCAGTAGTTTACATACTTGGACAGGCAGTACATTTTTGCATTGAATCAGAGATAGCCTTGAAACTTGCTTTCAATGCTGCATGAGCTATGAAACAAGGTCATAAATGACTTGCAGTTTTTGTCCAAGTTTCTTGTCACAAGCAACTTTGAAAGAATCTAGCTATCACCAAGATGTGAGTAGATGCTCAAGCAAGCAAAGTAGTAAGGTCATGTGGGAGTAACAGAGACACATAAACAAATGTTGTTCTCCTCAACCCAGCTGTTGAGAGACGGCTCAGTGGTTAAGAGCACTGATCTTTCGAAGGTCCTGAGTTCAAATCCCAGAAACCACATGGTGGCTCACAACCACCCATACTGAGATCTGATACCCTATTCTGGTGTGCTGTCTGAAGACAGCCACAGTGTACTTAGATATAATAAATAAATCTTTAAAAAGAAAGAAATAAAGATATTCTAAATCTTTAGAGCAATTAAATCTTCAAGAGTCCAGTGAGAAAAGCTTAAGTGAAAATTACCCTGAACTTCCCACATAGATGTTAAGCCACTGAGTATGAGTTATTATGTTTAATAGCAATATGTAGCCAAAGCACAGATATAGGAAAACAAACATCTCAGGTGTGTGTGCAAGCATGAAAGCACTTGCACCTGTAGATGCACATGCATGTAGAGGCTGAGTTTGCTTGTTTGTTTGTTTGTTTGTTTGTTTGAGACAGGATCTCTTACTGTCCTAAAACTCACCAATTATACTAGATTGGCTGGCCAGAAAAGCCCCAATGATCAGGGTCACCAGTGATGGTAAAACAAACACATGCCATTATGTCTGCTTTTTGTGTTTTTTTTTTAATTTGGTTTTTCTTTCTTTTAATACTGGTTCTAGGGATTAAACTTGGGCCTTAACTAATGAATTATCCTTCTAGAGTATAGTTCTCAGACTTCCAAATATATTTTACACTCAAAATTTGCTGAATTGATATTCTTTCTAGATTTGTTTTATATATATATCAATTCTCACAAAGTCCAAATTAAGAAGGGTAAGTATGTATTTCAGTTATAAAGTTGCTCTTAGATAATGAGATTAGTTATTTTTGAGATAGGACAATGGTTCTCAACATTTTAAGCAAATATTTTGATTTTTAATAGCTGCCATAAAGGCTATAATATAATTACAGATTTGTGTGTACTGAACCTCCAAGGTAATAAAGTCAGGCTTTCAAGGAGTGAAAAAGAAAAGTTAAGATACTCAATGAGGAAATGATTTAACAAGGACAAGATTGGGGCATGGTATTGCTTCAGAGTTAATATGGATTCTGGCAACTGATGACTAATGCAATCTTTTACATTGATTTTATGGCTGTTAATTCAGTTTATGGAGAGAATGAGAGATTCTTGTGTGATAATGAGCCTCACAGATGTGTGGCATGATTGAGAATGGAGGGTTTATTCTCTGAAGTTCACAGAACTAAAGAATCTACAAATCTGGTAACTTCATAAGCACTTCATCAGGGCTTGTGTTTTAGTTAGGATTTCTTTTGCTGTGATAAAACATTATGACCAAAGCATTTTGGGGAAGAAAGGGTTTATTTAGCTTACATATCCCAAGTCATACTCCACTGAGGGAAGCTAAGGCAAAAACTGAAAATTAGGACAGGAACCTGAAGGCAGAAGCTGATGCAAAGGCCATGGAGAGGTGATGGTTACTGGTTTGTTTCTCATGGTGAGCTCAACCTGCTTTCTTATGGGACCCAGGACCACCAGACCGGGATGGCTCTACTTACAATCAGCTGAGCCCTCCCACATAAACCACTAATTAAAAAAATGCCTTACAGGCATGCATGCAGCCTGATTTTATGAAGGCATTTTTCACAATTGAAGTTTCTTCCTCCCAAATGACTCTTACCCAAGTAAAGTTTACATAAAACTAGCCAGCACAGCTTGTTGGGTAACTAATAGAATATACTAACTTGGAGGTCTAGGTCTAGTCTCCCAATATCCTACAAGTATACTTGTATCAGATGTTAGTTATCTGGTTTAATTTAGTAAACTTAAGGAATTATATTTGATGATTACTCAGTGTCAGTGAACATATAATTAATAGTGAATGTTTCTTGATTCTTCAGGAGAGTACAGGAAAACCTAATGATAAACTGTCAGTTTTCTTACTGTATAAGTCCTTTGAAGGATTTTCCAGTAGTAATATACACAGCATGTGTGAGGTAAATGGCAAGGTGGTGTTGGAAAGTAAACATTAAGTTTCATTCCTTAAGGAAAGTCAAAGAATCTTGAAGGAGAGAGTAACAGAGGCAGGGAGAGCATCAGGAGAAGCAGTCACTGAGCACAGGACAGGGATGCCCTTCCTTTGCACTGCTGTACATTGGATCTGACTGTCCAATGAGTATATAACCTATGATTATATAAAAAATTTCATCATTGTTTTCTTCCTTTACAGGATTGTCAACTTGGAGTGTAGAAATAACGACTCACTCATGATTGGGCTATTATACCTATTACTGTCTCAGGTATATAACAAGCACTTAATTACACTTAGTGTCTTCATTTTATTGTAAAGTTTATGTTGGTCATATATAAATGTATTGGAGTTATAGATAAGGTTGTAAGATGTTTTAAGAAAGAGATATAATCTTATTTTTCCTTACACCTGACACATAGGGTTAGACTCCTGCAAATGGTCAGTGAATGAATGGGAAGTGAACCATAGATTTTTACTATTTTAATAATGATGGCCACATTTAAACCTGCAAGCTCTATAAAGTACTGACATTGTTGCAAATGATCCAGAAGACAATAGGATCCTGCCTTACAAATATTGTTGTCATAGCTATGTCTGGTTGCCTAGAAACAAAAGTATGAAGTTCTATACAGCTTTACAGGCTTATGCTGACGATATTTTCTATGCAGAAGTCAGCCCACTTCTTTGGATTCAGAAAGCATTCACTCTGAAGAGCACTAGCATCTGTGGCTTTTATAGTTTCATGTTTGTGAGGTCTGGCCTTGTTTCTCCTAGCACTGGCATACATGCCTAGCTAGAGAAAGGAATTCCTGCAAAGTGAATGGAAGGACCAATTGTAGATTAAGGGCATCATTCTTCCATTACTAGTAGTGTATACCTTTGCACGATTCTGATAGGCAAGCTTGTTATTCAAGATGTTCCTTTAGAACTCACTGTCACACATTATGTGGTGGTTTGAATGAAATGGCCCTCATAGGCTCATATGGAGTGGCATTATTAGGAATGTGGCCTTGTTGGAGTAGTTGTGGCCTTTTTGGAGGAAGTACATCACTGGGTTTTTGAGGTTTCAAATGCTCAAGTCAGGCCTAGTGTGCCACTCTTTCCTAATCTGGATGTAGAATTCTCAGCTATTACCCAGAACCATATCTATACACATGCTGTCATGCTTTCCAGGATGACAATGTACTAAACCTCTAAACTATGTCAGCCCCAGTTAAATGTTTTCTTTTATTGGGTCATGGTGTTTCATCATAGCAATAGTAATCCTAACTAAGACACAGTGTCTAGTCTAACTTTTCTGTTTATGTTTCAGCCATATCAGAGGAACATGGCAAATATTTTCTAGTACAGAATGCAGTAAGTATTCAGAGAAATTCATTTATTTCTTTATATGTGCACTAATAAAAATTGATCAATAAAACTGATTTATACTTACTAATATGTAATAGTTTCAGACTTTGTACAATGATGGAATATGTGAAAATGGGAAAATATAGGACATTGATATTTGATCTGGCTCTTCAGATCATTTCCTCATGGGTGGTGTTATCAAGATAAGAGATAGTGCTGAACAACTTGTGAGTACATAGAGGCAGTGTGGGACTGTTTAGTGTCTAATTGGACATGGCATTTTTTTTTCTGCTTTTGTCATTTGTGATAGAGTGAACACTCAGTGTGACAGTAAAGAATAGCATGTCCTCTGTTGAACTTCAGGGTTGGCATAATGTTTTTGCACACTGTATAAAGTTTATCCTTGGGTTTTCAAATGATGATTTCTCTGCCCTCATATCTTGTTTCAATCTGGACATGGCATTATAGTGCTTATACCAAGAATTTCCTGTCTCAAGTTTGTGTAAGGAGTTCTTACCATTTTTTCTCTGCCCTGTCAATAAATGCTGAGCACCCAATGACTGGGCAGAACAGCGAATAGGGCAGGATGTCTGGCAGCCAGAAGAAGGAGAGAGAAGCAGAGAGGGCAATTCAAATCAACCAGCAGGATGGAGGAATTGAAGCCATAAAGAAGGGGTCTGAAAGGCCAGATCAATAATAATATGCAAGTATCATGAGATGGGGCTGGGAGGTAGTCAGTTTAGCATAGGAGGTAAAGGTAGATCATTTAACTGCTCAGCTATTGAGGTACAGTTTTGAATAAATCTTATTTTTTCCATGTGGTTATTGGAGAATAGCATAAAGTAAAGAAATACAGCAGCCTGATTAATTCACTATTTATATTTATGTTAATGATAATTCATTTACACTTCTGGCCTCAGATATTCATTTATATATAAAAGAGAGATCATTTTGTCCTCATGGAAATGTTAAAGGCTGTTCTAGTAACTTTATGTATTTTGCATAGTTTCAGGAGTAAAAGAAAGGTTATAAAGAAAAGTAAAAAGAGTCACTTCTATTTTGAGTGAAGGCAAGAGAAAAGGAAACCTCTTCTGGATCAATCATTGAACATTTAGCCACTGTTTCAGATACAGCTGGGAACAGCTTCTCAGCAGACGTTTATTTTTCAGATCAATTTTTCACAGGTAAACTGACTATCACATTCACAACACTGCTAGCAGTCAGGTTACTTATGCTATCACCAGTGACCAACCAGCACTTAGCAGAATTTAGTGATGATGCAGCAAAAATCGCCCTAAGCACTAGTGGATAAACGATGTCTCTGGACAACACAGTCAATGCAACATTCACATTCATTAGTGGTGGGAAAAATCTTAATTACAATGGGCTGAAGATATACACTTGGAATCATCCACACTGTCCTGGTATGCCTTTTCAGTTTATATCCAGCTATATTCACCAGTTTATATCCCTGGTATGCCTTTTCAGTTTATATTCCAGTGTTCTACTAGCCAAAATGTGCTAAGTGTTCTGACTCCTGGCTCTCTGAAGGCTCTAGGTGTAGTTAAGTGCAGAGCCAATCACAGGGCCCCAGATAGGAACCCTACCAGTGAAGGAAAACAAAACAAAACAAAACAAAAATACAAAAAAGAAAGGCTTCTTCTAAAGATTGCCTTACTGAAGAGGATTGCAACCCTATAAGAAGAACAACAATATCAACTAATTGGACCTCTCAGAGCTTCCAGGAACTAAACCACCAACCAAGAAGTATACATGGGTAGGTCCTGCTAAATATGTAGCAGAGGATTGCCTTATCTGGCATCAATGGGAAGGGAGGCACTTGGTCCTGTGGAGGCTTGTTGCCTCTGCAAATGGGAATGCTAGAAGAGTGAGACAGGAGTGGGTGGGTGGGTAAGTGAGTACCCTCTTAGAGGCAAAGGGGAGGGGAGATAGGATGGGGGTTTGTGGAGGGGAGACTGGAAAGAGGGACACATTTGAAATGTAAATAAATAAAATAATCAATAAAAAAGAGAATAGATTCATGTTAAGATGATCTGTACATGGCTGGCCATGACTGATGACGTCTGCATAATGATGTCTTATTCTTTTTCTTGCCTTCAGAAATTTTATGAGCTGATACCAGTTCCCGAGTTTCATGTCCCAGCTGTTTCTTATCAATTCCACATTCCAAGAAATACAGCAGATGTTTAGATGAAGGAATCCGACCTGCAGTTTCTCTTCTCCCGTGGGTGATTCACGAACTGGGGAAGTCGAGTTTCTGTGAAAATAAGCGGGTTAGGAGACAAAAGAATGGCACCAAGTATCTTTATCAAGGTGTGATCTTTACTAAATGGACCAGGATATTTATAGCTAAGGCAGAACAATCCTTTGGCTTTCAGCATAGACGTGAGAACAGGGAAATAACATGGCAGTCTGTAAACAAGCCCCTTCAAGCAAGGGCTCCAGGCAGGAAAGCGGATTAAAGGTTCAGTTCCTTTTGAAGTCCGGGCTACCAGTTCTGTCTTAGATCTCTGGTGCTGTCTTCAGTCTTCACACCTGAGATTTGCTGTCTCCAGCACCCCGTAGCACTGGCCAGAGCAGCTCAGCGGGGACAATACCTTGTAGAGCTGCTGTCTCCGGCACCCCATAGCACTGGCCAGAACAGCTCAGCGGGGACATTACATTTCATCCCATTTTGTTTAAAAACGATGCAGGGAAATGCAATACGATCTCGACACAAATACATGGGCAATGAAAAGCGCAAAACACTTTCTGACTCTGTCCCCCAAGGCAATTACGAACAGTGGGAAATCCAAGCCATGAAGCGTCTGTAACCCAGACAGCCATCATCCACGTGCCAGCCTAGGGTGACTTCCCAGCCAGAAAAGGGTCATCAGGATGTACCATCCTCCATGTAGAATGCCAAGGCTCGTCCATAAAACCCAGGGTCCAAAGACTGATCACAATCTCCGAAACAGGCTGACGTAACTCTGTCAGTCAGGTGCTGAATTCAGTAGGGCGGGGTGGGTGCAGCTGGAAGCCAGGGCTCCGAGTCGGTTGCCAGGAGATGGTCTCAGGATGATCCAAATCAGTTCCTTGAAGCCTCTGGGAACTGAATTAACCTTTGAAAGTCTGGAGGCTAAGAGCGAGCCAAGCATTCTCGGGAGATGCTTGTTCTAGCAAACATTGAACCAGTCACGAAAGCTTTGCTCCATGGGAGTTTTTACTGCTTGAATCGGATAATCAGGTTTTTCTTGAGAAGCTGGTCATTTAGCAGGATCCAGGCAATTCTCGGGATTTGCCTGTCCCACC